>NC_088874.1:14840748-14843103 GCF_032884065.1 Artemia franciscana
GAAAAAACTAAAAAAGGCAAAAACTACAAAAAAAACTAAAAACTAATAAAAAAAAAATTAAGAATAAAAATAAAAAAAATAAAAAAGATAAAAACTAAAAAAAAAGTAAAAAGAAAAAACGAAAAAAAACGAAAAAAGCTAAAAAAAAAGGTAAAAACCAATAAAAAACTGAAAAGAAAAAAAGGAATAAAACTAAAAAAAATTTCATCTAAAAAACTAAAAAAAACTAAAAAAGGTAAAAACTAAAAGAACTAAAAAGAAAAAAAAAACTAAAAAAAGGAAAAAAACTGAAAAATAAAGGAGAAAAAGAAAACTAAAAAAATATAAATAAAAATAAAAAAACTAAAAAGATAAAAACTTCAAAAAAAAACTAAAAAGAAAAAAGAAAAAAACTAAAAAACCTAAAAAAAGGTCAAAACCAATAAAAAAAAAACTAAAAGGAAAAAAAGGGAAAAAATTAAAAATTTATTTCATCATATACCAATTCAAAAACGAATGTATACCGGGATGACGACCGGGACACAGGGAATATAAATGACACAACTACAACGGGGACGCCGGGGGGCACACGGGGATATAAATGACGACCGGGACACCGGGACACAAGGAATATAAATGACGCCCGGGACACTCAAAGAGAAATCAGAGACTGGGACACCGGGACACAAATGACGACCGGGATACAGGGAATATAAATGACGACCGGGACACAGGGACATAACTACAAAGGGGACGCCGGGGTGCACAGGGGGATATATAAATGACGATGGCGACCTTTTTTTAGTTTTTTTTTCTTTTTAGTTCTTTTAGTTTTTACCTTTTTTAGTTTTTTTTAGTTTTTTAGATGAAAATTTTTTTAGTTTTATTCCTTTTTTTCTTTTCAGTTTTTTATTGGTTTTTACCTTTTTTTAGCTTTTTTCGTTTTTTCTTTTTACTTTTTTTTTAGTTTTTATCTTTTTTATTTTTTTTATTTTTATTCTTAATTTTTTTTTATTAGTTTTTAGTTTTTTTTTGTAGTTTTTGCCTTTTTTAGTTTTTTCAGTTTATATATATGTATATATATATATATATATATATATATATATATATATATATATATACACACATATATATATATATATATATATATATATATATATATATATATATATATATATATATATATATATATATATATATATATATATATATATATATATATACATATATATATATATATATATATATATATTGCCATAAGATGTAGTCACGAGGCTGGAAAACAGTTACAACAGCTACATATGAATAAAGAATATTATTATAAATTAAATATATAAGAAAAATAAAACACGATACCAATTCTTCCAAAACATGCTTGTCAGTAAGCTCAATAATCTTGTGCAATAACGAAGTTTTATATAATTCATCCATTTTTAACTTGTTTACTTGTCGTTAGTAGCAACGGTCTATAAAAGTGTGATAAATACACTCGGCTTCCGATTAAAAGAGAAAGTATTTCTCTAATACGGGTCAACCAATACGATTTTCTAACACCAGAAAGGCTTGACCAAAGTGTTTTTTTTTTTTTTTTTTTTTTGTTTTTATACAAAAACAAACCTGTGTTTTTCCACAAAAGAAAAATGAGAGTGAAGGACTGAGGCCCAAATGAAGGGGCTCAGGCCTCACCACTTTGCTAATTCATGCATTATTTTTTATTCAAAAACAGCTCCAAATTTCGTCGGGAAAATAGTGGAGTAAAAATACGGTTTGACCTCGGGGAAATTGCAACAGAATTTTTTTTACACCAAAATGTTCAGAAAAATCAGCTTAATCACACAAAAAAATCCCCCCAAATCCCCTTTGCATAACTACCCGAAACCCTCCTTGAAGGGGGGAAAATCGAAATTTATAATTGGACGTATTTTTGGGTTTAAAAGGTCGTTTTCTATCAAATCAAGCATGGCGAATCCGAATCCAACGTCAGAAATCAACTTTTTCGTACCCCAGGATCAATTTTGAAGGAACGGGGGGGGGGTAATGTACGCAGGTCATTATTTACCGGATTCCTGCGGCTAAAGGATCATTTTATATCAAATAAAGTACCGTATTGCCAGATATGAGGTAAAAAAACAGGTTCTTTTTATAACTATTTACCTCATTTTCACGTTTAAAGGGCCTGTAAAATGAGGGGCTGCTAAGTATAACGTCTTGAAAAACCACTTCTTTAATCGAGATCAAAACTTCAGATCAATCAGTTATAAAAAAGAACGTTTAGAAATCAGGTAAATTAATCACAAGAACATTTTGATTTTAAAGCACAACCTAAAGCTAATTCTTCTTCCTGCTCTTATTCGTTATCCTCCTCATCTTGTTCAA
>NC_088874.1:14843203-14991514 GCF_032884065.1 Artemia franciscana
GGAGCGACTCGTACGCCTGTTTTGCCTTTTCAAGGGGTTCTGGTAGCATGTCATTGCCTTCAAACGCTCTGCTATCCAGTTCTGATGAAAAAAGGTTCGCATAAAGGGCCACCTCCAACAGACCATGGCCTTGCACAGCACGAGAGACAACTTTGCCTTATAACATACAATGCACAGTGTTAGGCGCGTATACTTGTCTTCGGATTTCCAAAAGTCCCAAGACAGCCATAAGGAAGCCAATGGCTCTTAGGAAACTCATGCGTATGAAATCTACCTAGGACAACAATAGCATTTCTTAAAGCACTTGTGGCAGGCTCTGCATCGACGATGCTCTTCGCCTTCCAGTAAAGCGATTGATCAAAGGTAATGACTAGAGTTTTTCCAGCTCGACTAGCGCGCTCGTTAGCATGCATAAGTGTAGAATATACACAGGAGATATCGCTTGGGTTGTGGTTAATCATTGGCAAAAAACGAATATTCGACTTTCCGGATGAGGTAGCTTTTGGTGTACTGACCACATAAAGGCCGACCAGCTCATGTATGAGCTTTTGAAAAAGCCAGAGATGCGCCAGAGCGTTTCACCTTTCCATTCATTGTCACGAATGTCACCTCTGTTTGTCAAGCAAACAAAAGTCCTTGGTTGCGACTTGTCAGGTTTTTGGTAAGTGTAGAACGGCACGGTGCCGATTGACTTCATCTAATCTCCACTTACTTCTTTTCTTGGCACTGAAAGCTCCGTTACCGGCAACTCAGGTGTAGACACTTCAATAAGTCCCATTCCATGAAAGGTATTCAGGCCGTCGATAGTAGCAATATCGTGATCGACGCTGTCTCCTACACACTGAAAAAAATTACTTTCTCTTCGGACTCTTCCAACAACGTTTGATTTACTGCTGCACATTTCTCAAATATTTTTTTACCTCTGAGTATGAAGAGCAGAAGCCAAGATTGTGCAGTGTGTCAATTAAAAATCGGGATGAGAAATGGTGATGCAGCTTTGAAGCCAGTCATATTTGTACAGGAGGCATTAAACCATGTGGTCTGCATGCCTGCATTATAGCCTGTCCGATAGAAGATATTAGACAAGGCGTGTCGACCCTATCGATGAAAGCAGTAAAGAGATGGACACACGAAGTTCAAACACTTCTCTACCGACGATATCTCGCTAAAAAATTTGTAGGAATCCTTCCTTGTTGTAATGGATTTAATTTCACTTCTTATTATCTTTCAAACGACTTTGATGAGCTGATCCCTTTCTCCGTTTTCGCTATCTGCTTTTTTCTCTTGGTGAAATTCTCGTAATATCCTGTCAACCGTATCTCTAAATTTTACGAGTGTCTCTTTTCCATTTGAATCGGACATAACCACCTGTTCGCCATACTCACTGCCTAGCAAATCTTGGCTTGACGAAAGCTGTAGGCCAAACTATCACAGTCAGTTTCAGAGAGAATATGAGCCATTTTTCTTAAAATGATCGACAGAGGTACAGGTTCTTCACTGTTGGCATAGCACCGAAGCGCTTCTTCAAGAGTGGCCTTCCTTGCACTATCACACGGTCTTCCCTTCCGTTTCTTTGGTGGAGGCACGTCACTCACTTCTTCTTGACGACGGAATTTTTGTGGTATCTCGTTTTCTGTCCTGTAGTTCCCTGAGCATATTTGATGATAAACGGCATCCTCTGCATGAGGGTCAGAAGTCTTTGAGTTTATCCGACCAAGTACTGTCATGGCCCACTGATCGTTCCTGCTCTTACACATTTCACTAATCGAGTAGTCGAAGCTATGAGTTCCTACTGCATAAGCTTCAGCGAAAAATCAAAGCGTGGAACTGAAGATCTGGTTGGGGGGCTGCAACCGGCTCTTTCTGCTCAAGTTTCCTTTGAGTGTTCTTTTCTCTGTCGATCCGACGTCTGTCACAGAAGTTACGACGAAATGTGGTGTGGACTTCATTTCCAGTCTTCACAGATATGCTACTACCTCTTTCTTTGCTTGCGTTATTCGCGGTGTCGGCTCCTTTCTCGGATAATATGGCAGTGTTTTCACCGGGTTTAATGCTGATTTGGCATATCGGGCAGACCATGTTCTCTTCATTGACGGTTCTAGAAGAAAAAGAGACTGATTATTTCATACAACTTGTTTGTTCAGTAAATCCAGGCACAATCCAATCGGAATTCAACCCATCGCAAACTAGAAGAACAAATTCAGCTTGAATGATACACAGTAGATCGCATTGCACAAATGAAGTTAAAAAGCAGAAATGAATATCCGCTCTTTTCCAAAATCAGAAGCATAGTCTTAAACACTACTGAATACTTCTAATCAACGCTCGTGGATCCCAGTTTATTATGTTGTCTTTTCTTTGCGGAAGTAAATAAAACGGCACAAACCTTGTATATATCCTTGGACACGCCAATCATCTAGCAAGTACTATGGTGGATGGATCTACTGATTAGATCACCTAAAGAATGGAAACCACAAACTGGAGGGGGAGTCTGGAATGAAATTAGGAATGAAATTCTGGTTTGAAATTAGACTTTTCGAGACTCATATTCTAAGGCGCCATTCCTAGCTTGATAGGAAATGGTGAATCAACCGACAAATGATTAAAATAACTAGTTCATGTTGGTCAATTTTCACAGTGGATTTAGGTAAGATGAGGTACTTGACCACGTAAAATCAAGTTTTTAACTTCTTTTTCGAATTCACCGCCATTGATTCCAAAGGAAACGGCCAAATAATGCAACAACCTCTTAATTTCGAGTTTTGCCCCACCCCCGCCCTTTAAGGGTGGAAATGGGCATTAGGGTACAGAAAAAAGAAAATCTTAATTCAGATTTGGAGTCGGCATACTTGATTTGATAGGAAATGACTATTTAAACTCAAAAATGTTTATAAACACAAAAGTCGGATTTTCTCCCTCATTTTTCCCCTTCAAGGGCGAATTTGGGATACTTGTACAAGGGGGATTTTTTTTATGTGATTAAACTGATTTTTCTGAACATTTTGGTGTAAAGAAAAATTTGTCATACTTGTCAAACTTATGTGGAAAAATTGAAGATTTTCATGCATGGAAATGTTTACATTAAATTGATTAAAGAACAAAAAACTGGTAATGTTCTTGACCGATAATGTAATGTTTTAATTTAAACTAGAAAAATTGCCTGAAATTTTATAAATTAGTTTGCTTTTTTGTTAGATAAAATCAACTCGCTACGTGATTAAACTTATAGGTTTGACCACAACCAGTTATATATTGTCAGTAGGAAGCCTCCAAAAACAAAAAAAAATTGTAGTAATTAAAAATGATTATTCTTTATTTTGACAAGGGATTGTAACAATTGACAAACTTTAAAAAAGGGAAACCATAACTTTGCAGCTTAGTACGTATTCTTGTTAGAAATCAGACTAACTTCCATAATCAAATATTTTTGAAAAGACATCTGGATAAAAAGACATTAAATTGCGTAAAGAGCAAAAAACGGTAAAAATGTTTATATAAATTTCAACAAGGGATAAACATTTCAAAAACCTTAAAAAAGAAAACCTTTTCAAGCGCAACCAATTATATAATGTCAGTAGGGAGGCCCAAAAAAACCAAATTTGCAATTATTACAAATGTAGATAACTTCGAAGACCACACAGCCTTTCCATGACGAAAGTATAACAGTTCAAAATACGGATGAAAGCTTTTAATCGATAGTGAACAGATATAAAAAATTGGATATATATTTATATATCTCTGTTTATGGAATAATCCCATAAACAGAGATATAGGTGAATTTGGATTTAATTCAATTTACGATAATTAACTCAGGTCAAATAAAGAATAATTCCATAAAGCAGGTGAATTTTGACTGAGTTCAGTTTATGATAATTTGCTGAGGTCAAATGAAGAATAATTCCATAAACAGAGATACAGGTGAATTTGGATTGAATTTAATTCATGATAATTTACTGGGGTCAAATAAAGTAAATCTCACCTCCCCAAAGAGCTATGACCACTGTCCGCCTGATTTGTCAAATAAATCTAATGAACCGGAACAGAACAGGGCAAGGAGATTTTCTTCCGCTGTTGCATTGAAACAAAATGACAGCAATAAACTACATGTAATTAATTTATTGGGTATAAATTTTGTTTGTTTTTATATATAGGCTATCTTCACTGTACATGTGTTCGAAATATCCAGTTAAAAAATTTTTATATCTGTTCACTGTCGATTAAAAAGGTTTCATCCCTTTTTTTTGAACTGTTATTACAAATGATGATTCTTCATTTTGACAAGGGATTACAACAATTCAAAAACCTTAAAAAAGAAAACCAAAGATTTGAAGCTTAGTACAAACGTTGTTAGAAATCGGACTAGCTTCCATGGTGTATTACAACGGACTGAGATGCAAAACCATGAACTAATAGATTTAATGCATGATTTTTAATGAAAATATCTGAAGAATATCTTAGGAATGATGAAGCCAAAGGGTGCCAGATGGCCAGAAATAGTGAACCAATGTGGTGTGAATTGACATGGTTTATTATGATGGGCTGGGTTCTGGAAACATTAACCAATGGAATAAAGGCATGATTTTTCACAATAAAACATCTGGAAAATTTCTTACGAATGATGAGGGGATGCTAGAGGATGCCAGACAGCCAGTCGTAGTGTGGCAAGGTGGCATGAATTGAGATGGTGTATCACTTTAAAGTTGACCAACGAAAACACAAAGCACGGGGTTTATTGCGTAATTTTTAACTAGAAGATGTCTAGAAAATGTCTTAGAGATTATGAAGCGGTGGAAGAAGGTGCTACAAGACCGGTAACAGTACGGCACGGTGATGTGGATTAAGATGGTGTATCACGGAGGATTGAGTTGCGAAAACCAGAGCCAATGGATTTAGTGCGTGTTTTTTTTCAAGAAACATGTGGAAATTGTCCTAGGAATGACGTGGAGGTACTAACGGGTGCCAGGGTGTCAGTAATAGTGTGGCACAGTGGTATAAATTACATGGTGTATCACGTTGGGATGGCATGCAAAAACCCGAACCTTTGTATTTAAATCATAATTTTGCAGGAAAATGCGCAAAAGTGCCTTTGGAATAATAAAGGGTATTAGAGGGTTCCGTGTGCCTTCCATAGTGTGACACAGTGGTGTTAGTTGACATGGTGTATTACGGAGGGTTGGATTACAAAACATGAACCCATGGATTTAATTGGTACTTTTAAGAATATATGGAAATGTCTTTGGAATGAACAGGATGTGTTAGAGGGTGGCAGAGGATCAGTCATAGTGTGGCACGGTGGTATGAATTGAGATCGTATATCACATTGGAGAATTGCTTTCAGAAACACAAACCATTGGATTTAAATCACAATTTTTCAGGAAAATACACGTAAATTCCTTTGGAATGATGAAGTGTGTCAAAGGATGCCATGTGCCATCCCTATTGTTACGCACTGATGTGAATTACTTAGACTAACATGCTCTAAAGCTTAAAGTTAAGTTGGGAGATGTTAAAAGAATTTTTGCGGTAGGGGACTGAAATCTAGCACTAAGTCAAAGAAACATGTTTTTTTTTGTATTAAGATCTCTCAGAAATAACTCTTAAAATGGCTTAAACTTATATTTAACTAGCTGTTGGGGTGGCGCTTTGCGCCACAATAACACCTAGTTGGCGGGGACGCTTCGCGCCCCCCAAAGCCCCCCGCACGCGTAAGTCATTACGCACCATTGTAGTTGTGTCCCTGTGTCCCACCTGTGAATATATATATATATATATATATATATATATATATATATATATACACATATATATATATATATATATATATATATATATATATATATATATATATATATATATATATATATATATATATATATATATATATATATATATACATGTTTGTGTGTTTTTTAACTACGTAAAACTTGCGAATATACAATATTCTTTGCTGTCCCATTGTCTGTGAATATAAATAGATTGTCAGGTTTACCGACTCTTGAAAGTGCAACATATAATTGTCCATGGGAAAACAATCCGTATTCAGATCTATACCGCATTTTTCTAATGATTGCCCTTGGGCTTTGTTGATGGTAATTGCTAATCGAATATTCCCTGTTTCCCCGTCGTCATTTATATATCCCCAATGTTCCCTTCCGGCGTCCCCGTTGAAGTTGTTTCCGGGTCGTCATTTATATTCCATGTGTCCCCGTCGTCATTTGTGTCCCGTGTCTTGGTCTGTAATTTCTCTTTGAGTGTCCCGGTCGTCATTTCTATTCCTTGTGTCCCGATCTGTAACATACGACAATAGATCAATTGTGTTTTAACTTTGTTCACCATCCCATTTTATACATGTAGAAATAGAAACAGTACGATTAGGTGAAGGCATTCCCAAGTGCTTGAGAAGATTGTTTGCAATAGATAAGCACAAATCTTCAATCATAACTAAAACGCAGTTATAAATTTCTGTTGTAAAGTCCAAGGTCATATTTGACCTTTCTAGCCATATTCGTTGGAGTACATTCTCGGCCATTTGCGATGTAGGAGAAGAAGGAGAGCAACTTTTGCCAGAAGACACGGGCCGTAATGTCATGTCTATGAGCCGGCGATTGTCCAGGAGGTAAAAGCTGTTGTATCTAATCCCAAGATGGATTATATGTAAATATAATAAATGACAAATCATTAATCTATAGGCATAATATTTCATTGGGCTGCATTTCTTATCCATTTCTTTGTTAGTGGCTGAATTTATCAATTTAATATTTAAGTGATAGCCGTTCGCTCCATCCCAAAAAATGATAGGATATTGTAGGGCATCATAGCATACATATGCGGACTAACACACAAACTTACAACTTATTTACATATACGTATATATATATATATATATATATATATATATGTATATATATATATATATATAAATAATGACGAAGACCACACTGCCTTGCCATAATACAACAACATAAGAGAGAATAATGAGGACTTTTTTCCCAAGACAGTGAACCAACAAAACCTATTTGAATATTTCGGCCCTATATCTAAGGGCCATCTTCAGCAAAGAAAAAATAAAAAACAATAAAACACTTACAATAAAAGTTCTCAGTTAAAAATCCATTTGTTTTTATTTTAAAATAGCCTTAGCATCATTACTTCTTAACGAAAAGTTCAGCCAAGACCATGATGCCAAGGCTATTTTAAAATAAAAACAAATGGATTTTTAACTGAGAACTTTTATTATAAGTATTTTATTGTTTTTTATTTTTTCTTTGCTGAAGACGGCCCTTAGATATAGGGCCAAAATATTCAAATAGGTTTTGTTGGTTCACTGTCTTGGGAAAAAAGTCCTAATTATTCTCTCTTTTGTTGTTGTATTATATATATATATATATATATATATATATATATATATATATATATATATATATATATATATATATATATATATATATATATATATATACATATATATATATATATATATATATATATATATATATATATATATATATATATATATATATAAATATATATACACCTGGTTGGGGGGCGCTTCGCGCCCCCCAAGCCCCTCCCCCGCGTGCGTAAGTCGTTACGCGCCATTGTAGTTGTGTCCCTGTGTCCCACCTGTGAATAGATATATATATATATATATATATATATATATATATATATATATATATATATATATATATATATATATATATATATATATATGTTTTTAACTACGTAAAACATGCGAATATACAACATTCATCGCTTTCCCATTGTCTATGAATATTAATAGATTGTCAGGTTTACTGACTTTTGAACATGCAACATATAATTGTCCATGGGAAAAACAATCCGTATTCAGATCTATACCTCATTATTATAATGATGTGTCCCTGTGTCCCGGTCGTCATTTGTGTCCCGGTGTCCCAGTTTGTCATTTCTCTTTGAGTGTCCCGGTCGTCATTTATGTTCCCTGTGTCCCGGTGTCCCGGTTGTCATTTGTGTCCCGATGTCACGGTCTGTAATTTCTATTCGAACAATCCCTATGTCCCGGTCGTCAATTATATATCCCGCCTGTGCCCCCGGCGTCCCCGTTGTAGTTGTGTTCCTGTGTCCCGGTCGTCATTTATATTCCCTGTGTCCCGGTCGTCATTTTGTGTCCCGGTGTCCCGGTATGTAATTTCATCAGTTGACAAACATGACGTCAGTCGACAAACAACTTCATGACGCATACAGCTCAATCCTTAAAACGACGTCAGTCGACAAACATGACGTCAGTCGACACACAAACATGACGTCACTCGACACACACACACACAAACAGACAGACAACTTATTTATATATATATACTAGCTGTTGGGGTGGCGCTTCGCGCCACCCTAACACCTAGTTGGTGGGGCGCTTCGCGCCCCCCCAAGCCCCCCCGCGCGCGTAAGTTGTTACGCGCCATATTAGTTACGCGCCATTGTAGTTGTGTCCCTGTGTCCCACCTGTGAATAGACTGTGCATATAAATAGATTGTAAGGTTTACTGACTCTTGAACATGCAACATATATTTGTCCATGGGAAAAACAATCCGTATTCAGATCTATACCTCATTATTCTAATGATGTGTCCCTGTGTCCCGGTCGTCATTTGTGTCCCGGTGTCCCAGTTTGTACTGTAATTTCTATTCGAACAATCCCTGTGTCCCGGTCGTCATTTATATATCCCGCCGTGATTTGTGTCCGGGTGTCCCAGTCTGTAATTTCTCTTTGAGGTTCCCGGTCGTCACTTATATTCCCTCTGTATACCGTTAATGACGTCACCGTCAAAGCAAAAATGACGACAACTAACTTCATGACGTCAGCCGACACAGAAACATGACGTCACCTGATCCACAGACAGACAGACAGACAACTTATTTTTATATATATATAGATATATATATATATATATATATATATATATATATATATATATATATATATATATATATATATATATATATATATATATATATATATATATATATATATATATATATATATATGACCGGGGTCGAAAAATATTAAAAGCAAAACTTTAAAAGTAAAAAGAAGATAAAAGTTAAACTTGAAACATCCCCTGAAATAGAAGGAGGGAGAGACTCAGTGTAGGTGTTGAAGGCTCTGGCCTTTGAATTCCAAAAATGTCAAACTGTCAGTATTCCAGGGTTTGAAACATACATCTTTTGAAGGATTAGACAATATAAGCCAAACATCTAATTCAAAAATAGTTTGAGTAACCCAAAAAAGACACACTTAAATAGACTGATATGGAGAAATAGTCCCATATATGGGAAAAGCTCTGGGTTTTGAGTCCCAAAAATGCAAAAGCGTCCATATACCCATGGTAAAACATATAAGTCTTGACAAAGGATAAAAAACATAAGCCAAAAGGCTTGATTCAGGGAAAGTCAAAGAAAATAGATGGTCTAAAAGTCCCTTGAAATAGACTGGGGAGAAGGATTATGAAGGACTAGAATAGTCAGGTTTATAACTTCTAAAAATGTGCCAAAGTGTCCGTTTACCCAAAATATGACATAAAATTCTTAAAAAACATAAATTTAAGCAAAAAAGTTGTAATTAAAACATTCAATATTAAAAAATGTAATTACAAAATATAAAGCAAAACGCCGGATTCAAAGAAAGGCAAACTGGACTTCCGGCTTATCAGCTCCCTGAAACTGAGTGAGGGGCATGCCTTTTGCACAGGGGTATATTGAGAAAATCTTGCTGATCCTCGCCAAGTGAGAATAAAATTAAATTCTAAATCCTCTCCAAACACAAACTTAAAAGAAATTCATAGGTTCTGACTTCACGTACAGAAGGTCTTATTTACAGAAAAAAAGAAAAAGAAAGTTGAAAATTCCTCAGATTTGGGGGAAGTTGACATAAAAGCAAACATGCTGCTAAGAGTTGTAATAATGATACTCGTCGTTTCCTTTTTACTGGTAACCATGTGAACACAAAAGATGTGTCCTGTAATGCAGCACTGATATATACTCTGTCTAAGCAGTCAGACCACCCTTACTACAATATCAAGTGTCACGTGGTCAAAAAACTAATATGATTGCCTCAGAGCTAAAGTGACCACTTGGAATCTGAGCAGTGGTGAAATCAAAAAACTCCCAATAGTAGTAACCTTAATATGTTACAATTTTTAGCTGTGAATACAAGAGCATTTTCTGTCATCTGAGTCATCCTCACTATTAAAAATTAATGATAAAATCCAAGTTCAAACTGAGCCAGCCAGGCCTTGAGTGGAGACAGTGCTTCAGGTTGACTTGCAATATTACCGAACTCCCACTTCTTGGAATCCCTCTTTGTCAAGAATGAGTGTTTCTTTTGTGTAAAAGTTTTAAATTTGGTGATATATTGCAGCTACTTGCGAACTGATTACATGGATATAACTTCCAAAGGAGAGTTGTCTTGGGCTACAACAAGGCCTCCTAAATCTTTGTAGCAGTTTTTCTTTGCATATTTTCATGTTGTCCTGGCCGGAGACATCAACTGTGAGGTCTTACTGGAAGATGAGTCAAGAGCTCCAATACTTTTATCTGTGTTTTTTCTTTTCAAAAATTAATTTTGTCCAAATTGACTATTTGTGTACTTGTAGCCACAGATCAGGAGCTACTAGCTCCCTTGATTTCATTCTCTGCTTGAAAAATGTGACGATAATGGGTTCAAGCTGTGTTGACTTTAACATTGCAGTGTTGGATCACTTACAAATCTCAAACTGTTTTGGTATTAATTGTATTCCGTCTGTAAAGGAGAAAAAGAAACCGAAGCTTGATTTTCAGTATGATTAGAAGAAAATTGATTTGAATGCCGATAAGGCAGAGCTCGGCACCATACCCAAAAAAATCAAGGTCCCCTTTTTACTGCTGCAACAATCCTCAGAGCTTTCAAACTCGAAGAAACACATTCTGCTCAATATTTACTCTTTCAAATCATACATAAAATGCCTTGTGCCTAGAGATGTGCCATTTCTTTATGCAAAGTACATGTGGGGTCAGAGGTATCTGGCTGATTACTTAATTTGACCTTGCAAAAAAGTTGTAAATCTACTAAATTTTGGTATCAGATATGGAACGATTGAGGCCGGCCAAAATAGTGCACTGTCAATGATGTTAGGTTGTATGCAAAGCGTCATTTTACATAGTGTATTGTTAACCATAAGATTTGGAGGCTCATAGGGGGAAAAAAGGTCCAAAGGATAGCTTCAGAGCTACCAAGTGAGAGCCAATTAATTATTTTACAGTTAAGCTTTCTCTCTCCAATCTTGTGATACAATGCCATCATGAATTTCTATTAGCAGGCAGTCTGGTCGTTACTGAATCAAATACCAGTTTTGCAGTGTTGGCGTCTGATATTTACAGTGTTCACCTTTGCAAAAAATTGTTGCATGGAAATGACCACCTATGTAGTTTTCTCCAAAAACCGTTAATCCCAAGAGCAAGTTCCATTGTGAATCCACCCTGCATATTTCAGAAGTCTTGATAGACAATCAAATAAGGTTAATAATAACCTTATCGGAAAAATCGTAATAAGGTTAAAGATAATGGTAAAAAAAGACAGCAAGTATCCCCACAAAAAAATGGAGAGAACCCCTGTGCGGGCTACGACATGAAATTAAAACCTGATGCTAAAGCAATGTTGTGTGATGGGTGTGAAAAGTGGCTATGCATATCATGTTTTGAAATGACAGAATCCAGGTACAACCTTATAAGCAAATTAAGTGCTGGATCATCATTCTCCTGGTATTGCCCCCTTTGTTTAGCCGACCCCGCGAGAAAAAGTGCTACCGCTGAAGATGTAAACACGATTGTGAAAGAACAAATTGATTGCCTAAAAACTGAACTGCTTGCAGAAATGACTATGATGGTTGATTCAGTCGCTGAAAGAGTTTCAGAAGGATAGAACTGTTAAAAAAGTGCAACAAAGCTGACATGGAAACACAAGTAAAATACCTCGTCAGAGAAGAACTAATAGTGTTGAAGGTAACCCTAACAAACGAATTCTATGCCGAGCTCGCAGCCATTATTTTGGCTCACAAATCGGAAGCCCGCGAAGAAGTGAGAAACGAAATAAGAAGAGACCATGATAGGCAGCGCCGAGGGCTAAATATCATAACCCACGGAATTCCCGAGCTAGAGCGGGGTACAAGTTAGGAGAAGGAACAGCCTGATATAATGTTCATCAGCGAGCACCTTAAAACCTCCTATAAACTTTCAGAATTTCATATCACAAATGTAAAGTGCTTGATACCTAAGACTAACCAGATCGCTGCCGGACAACAGCCACAAAGAGTAGCGCCAGCGATATTTACCGTCCCCAACATGATGATAAAAAAGGAAATCACTAGAATCTCCTTTTTGAAAAAGGAGGCGATTCAGTACCGAAGTAATATAAGCAGGGAGGACAGAGAGAAGCGAGCGACGCTTGTGAAAGAATTAAAGGACCGGCTGGAAAGTGGTGAAAAAGACCTTGTTATCCCTAAAAGTTCCATTGTCCCAAAAAAAACCAGCAGTGAGCGGGGTTGGGAACTTTCTCTTCCCCACCCCCACAACTTTCCCTAATGTAAATAGATCCAATAGTTCAAAATATTTAGACTGTAGTGACAATAGATGTACAGATTCGGAAAGGGATATGATATCCACGATTTATGAAGATGCCCAAACAGCTAGTGAAATAAGTGATAGTAGCCCAAGTGATTTAGTACAAAACATTAAAAGTCATCGCTCTAAGTTTCTTCAAGTGCTTAGCACAAAAGTAGACTCCTTGCCAAATAAACTATCGGAGTTACGGATCTTAACAGCAAAAATGATTATGATGTGATTTGCGTAGCTGAAATCAAGCCGAAGAATACAAATAACCCTTTGGACGGTGCCCACATTGGAATTGCTGGATGCTTTCTATTTGCAAACTTACAAGATGACCCCAGAAGAGGAATTGCAGTCTATGTGAACCTTATCGGTAATCAGAATCTCTCTTACTAAAGTTTTGGATTGGGTTGAATATTTAGCTATAGAGATTGTGCTACCCCGAGAAAGTCTAGTTTTAGCCACTTTTTACTGGAGCTCAAGTTGTCCAAACTTAATAGAGTCTGAACTGGCACTTTGTGAGGCCCTGCAGTTGCTAAGAGATAAGAAGCCAAAGAACCTTTTAATAATTGGAGATTTTAACTTTCCTCAAGTCAGCTGGGTTGATGGCTTAAGTTATTCCCCCCAGTATCACGAGGGTCATGTTATGAATACTGATTTTTTCACTTAACTAGCAGAAAATACGCTATATCAATCCGTTGAATCATCAACAAGGTTCAGAGATGGACAAATACCCTCGCTACTTGACCTAGTTATCACAGACGACCCAGATCAAATTCTAAGTATCGATCATTTACCACCGATTGATGCAAGTGATCATGTATGCTCTCTTGACAACTCTGTCACCACCCTCTTCCGACCATATTTGCACAAGATATATCGATTACGAGAAAATCCGCAAGGAACTAAAGAGAATGCAAAATGGCGACTGGGGAGCACTGTTTGAGCACAAGTCAAGCAATGACAGCTGGAATCTCTTCAAGGAAATAATGCTAAAGCACGAGGAGACATGTACCACTGTCTCATATATCAAGAGGCCACGCACCCTACCTTACTTGACAAGGTCCATAAAACGGGAAATGAACAGAAAGAACAGATACTGGGCAAAATACAGGCGAACCAATTCTCGAGAACAATATGATAAATTCAAAAAAGCAAGGAATAGACTGAGAAAGATTACACGATACTCTATAAAAAAAAACATGAAGATATCATTGCTACAGAAACTAAAACTAATCCAAAGAAGTTCTGGAATTATGTATCATCAGCAAAGCCAAGACGACATTCCATTCCCTACCTAACCACGCCATCTGGCAAAATCACCGATCATGCAGAGATAGCAGAAACCTTAAACAAACAATATTCCTCAGTCTACACAGTGGAAAACTCTAGAAACATCCCAGATACCCGGGAATATCCTGTCATTGTAACAATACCAATGGTTGTCATTTTTGAGTCAGATGTCCAAAAACGACTGAAAAAGCTTGACGCATCGAAGTCGAAAGGACCAGACGGTATACACCCGAGACTACTCAAAGAGACTGCTGAACTAATATCCTCACCTTTAGCACATATTTTCAAGAAATCACTAAAGGAAAATGCTGTCCCCTCTGACTGGAAAAAAGCTAAATGATGCTGTCACTAAGCACTTGACATACAACAATATCATGTCTCCAAAGCAGCATGGTTTCCGAAATGGACATTCCACGGACACAAACCTGATACAGTCATACAACGAAGTCACAAAACTACTGGAAAAAGGGACACCCATGGACATGATTTTGTTGGATCAAGCCATAGCATTCGACAAAGTTGCACACCTAAGGCTGAAAAGAAAGCTTCAAGCTTGTCGCATCAACTTGGACATCATTGAATGGATTGTAGACTTCCTGGGAGAACAAACCCAATGAGTTACTCTTATTAATGATAAAGGAGTACAGGATTATAGGGTTACTCATTGCAGCTTGTGAATTGTCCTTATTTTTAAAAGCAAGCTTGTATGAGCGAGTTTGCCGGATTTTCTTGGCTAATTTGCAAATTCAAATCATGGAAGGCAAATCATGTGGATATACCTCATCAGAAACATTACTAATAATACCACAACAATCTGGGGGTTTTAGCCTAGCATCGGTGTCTGTGCCCCTGTTTAGTGCATTGGTAAGAAACTTAGCTGCATCTTTGTTATTAAGCACCAAACATCACTTTTTGCTCAGTGGTGTCAGATTCACAATATAAACGAAACAATCATCGGCAGGGCACTCAAGATACACATTAAGAATTATTAAGCTTATCAAGTCCTTTTGGAGGTTTTTTAAAAATCACAGAGTATAGATTTTTGCTACTTCAAGAGGATTTTCTGCACCCTCAGTTACACTAGCTTTATTTTGACCTGAAGAAGTTTAGGCGGCTAATAAGGTCATCCAAAGTTGAATGAAGTTCATTAACCTAGTGAGTCGGTGTGGCTATGACCTCCTCTGAGAGTATGGGTGCCTTGTTCGGCTCACATATCACAAACTTCGAGAGTATACTTTTCTTTTCGTCATAGGTACGAATGGCTTTTATAAAATCAGCAACTGTATCTTGGGGGACTAATACGATATGAGGTACAAGGAGAAATTTCGGCTAACTGTCATAATTCTTCCTTCTCCTTAATTTTGCCATTAGTTTAAAATACTGGGCTGTCTTTGCAATTATTTCATCATACTTGTTACCCGATTTTATTATCCGAAAACAAAGTTCAAAACGGTATTATAAACTAAGATCAGCTTCATTTACAATGACTTATATTTTATTATGTAAAGAGCATAGCCGATTGATGAAATGTTTTACAGTTCTTGAACCAAAAAGCACTTACTGAATCAATAAGTTCATAAGACATCCAACTTGATACGTTCCAAACACACCAAACTGGTGTGTTCATTTTGATATCTGGATCAAGACTATTTCTATTGGCCCTTCAGTTCTTTGGTATGGCTCAATAGAGTATAAAATCTTTTTTGGAAAGCTTTTTTGAATTTTGTTCGGTTTTGATTCCCAAAATTTTTTATTTGTTAATATAATGAATACTTCTCCAGTTTTAAATCTATGACTTAAAAATAAAAGTGTTTTATTGTAATTTATTAGTTCTAATTAGCTTCTTTTGATTTTTTTCAACATCTCCCTTAGCATTGTCTAAATATTTTCAGCTAAATGCGATTAATTGTTCCTGAGATATTGCAAGTACGCCTTTATAACAATCAAGATGTTCCTGAGATATTTTACATAACGAAAAGATTATATTGCAAACCAGCATTTTCACAAGATGGATGTACATAGTATTCTTTTATTTAGTTCAACGTCCGCTGAAATTTTCAACTAAATACCATTAGAAGATCCTTATATTTCGCACCTAAGTCCTTTTGGCAACAAAGGTGCACACAGTTGTATACTGATTAATTTCAGGAACAAAAAGAGTTAACTGATAAATTAACTCTCCAAAAACATTTAACTTAATATCCTTTACTGTACCTTAAATATTGCAGATGTGCCATTTTGAAAACCTGGATGCATTTTTGTCTTTGTTTTTGTTTAACATCCCTCCCAGAGGCATATTTTATAAGCCTTTCAACTAATGTAAACAAAGTGGCTATTTTGTAAACTTTACCATAGTTAAGGGGGTCCAGAATTGAAAAAGAGAGTCTTTTATCCTTGAAGCACAGTTCAACTTGCCCTGAAAGTTTCAACTTAATGCCCACAGGCTTGGGAGGCATTTCATCCCCAGAGACAAAGTTACTAGACCTTTCGACCATTTTGAAAAAAAACACTTTTTCAAAATCATGACCAGTGTTGAGGGGAGGGGGCATCAAAAGAGGCAAGGGAGCTAGTTTCCCTATGACCACTCTTCAATATTCCCCTGGCCACACCCTGAAATTTTTAACTTGATACGTTATCTGTTCTTAAGATGTTGCAGATGCACAATTTTGACACCCAACATGTACAAAGTGTGTTTAGATTGTGTTCAACAGTCTTTTTAAAAGTGGTGGGGGTTAAATCATCCCATGGGCATATTTATTTGGCTTATAGTCTATTTTGACGAAAACGGTTATTTGAAATGTTTATCAAATGTTTTTGGAAGGAGGGCAGCTAAAAGGACATAGGAAGGGAGTTTGCAGCCCCCCAGCCACCTTCAAATATCCCTCACAACATATCCAAAGTCATAAAGACTTTGGGATGGGGGTGGGTTGTTTGCTCTCCATTCCCTCTTCAAGATCCCTCCAATATACCTTAAAGGCTTCAACTTAATAATATAAACCGTTCTTTTGATATTGTTGATATTCCCTTTTGACAACCAGTAAACACATAGTTTGTTTTGTGTCCGTCATTTCTTTCAATAATACCTCAAAGTTCCACTTTAATATCCCAATGTCTTTCTGGGGAGTCAAGATCAAACATGCCTCACTTTTCCGAATAAAAAGCCTTATTTATGTCAACTATGGGCAACTTGCATAACTTACAACTCTTGCCACGGGGGTTATAGGGGGTATTGTTAGCCCTGAAGGTATAGATGATTGACCTTTGGTTTATTTTGAACATGACGACTGTCTTAAATTTTTGATCGGAGGTATTTTGGGTAAAAAGAACATGGGAGGTACCGGATGCCCTCCCATAACTTCTGGCTTTTGAAAAGGGCATTAGAATTTATGATATCTCTAAGTCCCCTCCAAATTTCGAATGAGTAACATCCAGAGTTTTTACGGCCACCCTTTTCGTGTGAAGACAATACATTGAAAAACAATACATTGAAGCCTAATGGTCCTTTAATATTGGCAACGCTCAAGAGTTGCCTTTGATTTTTGGTCGTTTTGGTCTTCAGTTAGTTATTGATTGTTATTTATGGTCATCTTACACTTGAATTACGATTTTATTTTATTTCTGCTCGTCTTATTTTTATTTAGCTCTATATCTCTTTGAAAATTTTAATTTTTGGTGAAGTTTTTTTTTTTTAATCATGGTTACAGCAATATCTGCTACCTGCTAAAAAACGATCAATGGTCCATAGTAACCAAATATTGAAAAAAACAAACGTGTTAAAAGAAAAAAAACTGGCTTGTGAGAAACAATGCAAATTGAGGCAGATTCAGGAAAAATAAGTATTCTCCAAATTAGTCTTAATTGTAAAATATTATTTGGGAAACACCCGTAGGAAAACTTCGCAAACCAGCTTGAAATCCTTAGAATGTGTTATATAAAAAAAAGTAATCCGTTAGAGTCAGCATGGCTGAAAACAATATATTTAAAAGTTACAGTCCCCTGGCTTAAACGACAAGGAAAATCATTTTTTCGCATGGCTAATACTGATGTGCCTTGTTTTTACACTGCTTGCGGGGTACTGAACCATCATAGAGATATTTTTAAAGGCTCATTTAAAAGAAAATTGCTATATCTACTTGCTTTTGTGATCAACATAACATACTGTTGAAAATGATATCCTTTTTCTAACAAAAAACTGCATCCTCGTATTCAAGATGATGCTTCATTGGGTATGATATCCAATTTGTGTGACTCAGATGCCTGGTCGCTTGGGTTTGTTCTTCATTTTATTCAGCTAAGAAAAACCCAAAGGCCTTTTCCTGGGTGTCTGTGATATATGTATCCTGAATAAATTTTTTTATATCGTATTTCTCGCTACAACTTTTTACTTGAGTATAAGATATTTTCAAATCGAAAAATAGTTCTTATTCTCTTTCAACGAAAATATATAAATAATGTGAACACTTTATTTCTAATAAAGTTTTTGAGATGAAAATGTTAATTTTACTTTCTTCGGAACTGGAATTTATGTCCTGTAGTTAGGAGTGAAATTAGCTACAAAAATACACAAAATTTATTTTTAAATCACTTAAATGGTGATTTTTCTCCACATTATATATTTTTTCAAATATGGGCTTTGAGTTTTGGTTACTGTTGACCCTAGAAGTAACGAGATAGGTTTATTTATTCCTGTGAAGTTCATTAAAGTTAAAATAAATCCTTAATCGATCATAGAAAGAGAAAAGTGAATTGGAATAGCCTTTCGTAATAAAACAGGGTCTAAACTATAAAAATACCCGTTCCTTCTATAAGATAATATGAAAAAAACTTCGTTTTCTTAAAGAGTTAAAGAGGCTGCGTCCCAAAGTCGAACCTTAAAACGTACAGGAATTAGAAGAGGCAGTTGGGGGGCTGCCGCCCCCCAAACCCCCAGCTTTTAAAGACTCTTTTGTACAGGTTTTTTTTTGGGGGGGGGACTTCATTGTTACTAATTACTAGTTTCGGCGCAATGGTTCTCCTGTCCTCTTGTGTTTAACATTTTTCGAAGTTATTCCATTATTCATTCATTTCAATTTTTTGTTAATTAAAAGAGGGCCTTTCCGAAGCCAAGAGCTGGGGGTTAGCAAAAAAACAAAAAACCTGTACAAAAGAGTCTTTAAAAGCTGGGGGTTTGGGGGGCGGCAGCCCCCCAACTGCCTCTTCTAATTCCTGTACGTTTTAAGGTTCGACTTTGGGACGCAGCCTCTTTAACTCTTTAAGAAAACGAAGTTTTTTTCATATTATTTCTGTACGTTTTTCTACAATCCATGGTGGATGTAATTTAATAATTCCTGTACTCCTCGTACAGGAATTAGGAGAGGAACTTGGGTGGCTGCCGCCCCCCCGCTTTTAAATCATTGTATAAAATAGAAAAAAAATAGATAGAATGACCGAAATGTTTCTTTTGCTCATAAGAAGCTAATATTCTGTTATCTCTCAAATGATAAGCTGTCCAGGTGTTATCAAAAATTTTTCTGGAATGGAGCTGGATTTTTATGATGCTTGCAGTCATTCTCGCCGTGCCGAGCTGATTATTTTGATGTACTTGAATGTTGATATTCGTAACTTTTAAGAATTTCAAAAATTAACATGGGACTATTAGACTATTAGGACTATAAGAAGACTATTAGGAGAGGCAAACCCCCCGCTTTTAAAGACTCTTTTGTACAGGTTTAATTTTTTTTCATATTAATTCTGTACGTTTTTCTACAATCCATGGTGGATGTAATTTAATAATTCCTGTACTCCTCGTACAGGAATTAGGAGAGGAACCCCCCCCCCCCCGCTTTTAAATCATTGTATAAAATAGAAAAAAAATAGATAGAACGACCGAAATGTTTCTTTTGCTCATAAGAAGCTAATATTCTGTTATCTCTCAAATGATAAGCTGTCCAGGTGTTATCAAAAATTTTTTGATGTTGTGAAAAAAAACCGCCAGTAAGGGTCGAAACTTTCGGGGGGTTAAGATTTTCCTACGAAACTTTCATGGGCACTTACTCGGAGAATTCCGCATCGAATGAGTCTTCGTACACCCAGATCCGATGTCGGATGTGACATCGGATCACATCCGATCGGAAATTTTGCAGGTTTCTTAGTTGGAGCTCGGGCTACGAAATGCATCCCTCCCCATCCGTCTGCGACCACTGGAACCGAAGATCGCTTAACATTGTCGTGTGTCGCCTCTTTATAGAGGCACGAGTGTGCCTCCTTGAAGAACGCGAAGAAAATCATGGCTAGTCCTAGGACAAGAAAAGTATTGCAGGAGCTTCGTCCTAAAGATGAAAACAATGTAAGTTATTTTTTTGAATAGCATCGTTAATTGGTTCACATATTCAGTAAATATACATTGTGAGGCAGAAATCAGATAGAAGAAAATAAATGTAACCTTGCATTCAGTAGGCTTTCTAAAAAGGCATATAGGCTAGGGTAAGACCCCAGTTTTTCATAGCACCCAATCTTGAAAGATATCTCCGATTTAAATATATGGTAAAATTCTAGTTTAGTGACTTCTTGCTATCTTGGAAAGGGGTTAGGCTAGGAAAATGAAACTTTCAGGGATGGGTCTACAGGCTAAAGTATGTAAAAGCAAAGTAAGTTTATAGTAAACAGTATTACTGGCTTTTGTATAAAGTGAATATATCACTTGATGCCTTTTTTATGCTCTTTACAAATATAATAATTGATTCTAGCCTACTGGAAATTCAGATTTAAGCACTTTTGACCTCTTAAAAATGACCTAAATATTGGGTATAAAAAAGGCTTAAAACATTGGTCTTAAACTTTATAACATTGGACTGAAACTTACTGTTTCATTATAAATCCATTTTTTAATGTTATATTATCCACAAGCACTGATTTTCCATGGTTAAATTAGATAAATAAATTTTTATCAATATTATGGTGTTTTCTTCTTCCTTGTTGCCAAAATTTCAATTAAAGCATGCGTTTTCTGTTGTTTTTTACAAAATAATAGGATATTTGAAATTGCAAATCTGTAATAGTTTAGAAACAAATTTGGGCTATATATTTGCACATCAGGGGGTGGGGATAAAGCATACCATATATTAAATATGTAAACTAACCATTGCTGTATTTAATATACTTACATTTATAGCAAACAGTATAACAGGTGTTTATAATAGCTGACTTTCATATTTTTGACCAAAAACACATACTTTTATTTTAAATTCAATGTCAAGGAAGAAGAAAACACCATAACATTGATAAAATTTATTTATCCAATTTAATCATGGAGAATCACTGCTTGTGGATAATATAACATTAAAAATATGGATGTATAATCAAATGGTAAGTTTGAGTCCAATGTTTTAAAGTCTGAGACCAATGTTTTAAGCCTTTTTTATACCCCATATTTAGGTCATTTTTAAGAAGTCAAAAAGTGATTAAATCTGAATTTCCAGTATAAGCAATTATTATATTTGTAAAGAGCATAAAAAAGGCATCAAGTGGTGTATTCACTTTATACAAAAGCTAGTAATACTGTTTGCTATAAATTAACCAAAAGCAATTATTATATTTGTAAAGAACACAAAAAAGCATCAAGTGGTATGTTCACTTTATTGGTAAGTCAATTATATGAACTGCAAAAAAATTACCCCATTTTCATTACTCTTAATAGTAAATATCACTTTTAAAGTAAATTGGCAGGACTTTTTAAAAACAACCCGAAACCCATTAAAAATGACAGAGAAAAACAAAAATTATACAATTAAAATCATAATTATTGAAAACATTAAATAGGAATCTTGTAGCCCCACCTTGAATAACAAGAAAATACCAGTTTTGTATGTAAAGGTTAGTTCTAATGTATTTTATATTATTTTTTTGTTACAGGCCATTGAAATGTCATAAAGAGTTGTTTAAGGCCTTTTTTGAAGGCTAATTTTTGCATAAGCATATTTTAATAGATTTAACTAATTTTTTCACTTCACAGTATAGCCTAATCTACAAACTAAAAACAAGACAATAAGTTGTCTTTTGGGGCCTCATTAAGGGTTCAAAATAGAATTTAATCCAGAAGGAATCATTTTATTTGGAAAGACTTATTCTTTTAAACTTCTTTATTGTTCAGAAAAGTTTTTAAAATCAATTTATGTTCATTTTTAATAGACATATTTTTTTCATTAGTTAGTAAAAGGAATATTTATTAAGTTTGTTTTGGTCTATCTGCATAAGAATTAGATTGTAGCTTATTGTTTAGGCTTATATTTTGGAAAAAAGTACTGTTTTACTGTAAAATTGAAGATCTACTGGATTTTGTGCCATCCATACAGCTGAAGCCATACTGATCACCATCATGTCAAAACCTCGAATACATGGGTCATAATTCATAATTTTATTATGAGTATCTCATAATTTCATTATGAGTATCTTATTGTATTATATCTTGTTCAAGCTGCCTAGTCTTCTCTAATACTAAAAATATCATTTAGTTTTATGTAAAACAATAATTTGTCTTATCTAAAACTTTAACCTAATTCACTATGGCCACAGTCTAGGGCTGTTTTTAGGTGTTGTAATATGAATATGGTTAGTATTTTACCAGATAAGGATGTAAAGTTGATGCCCCTCAGACAAGATTAGTGGACCACTTCTTCTTGAGATGTTTGACCTATATGCCCCTGGTCCATTATTTGGGTGTTTTTTTTTTGTTATTCTGACCTTCAATGGTCTACAATTCTAGTCAGCAGAAGATTTATGAATACCCCAAGGTGACTGTGAGGAGGAGTATACAAGAGGGAGGAATTTTGATGCTATATCATTGCAATGTCATCAGGAGTGCAATTACTGACACATTTTGGAAATAATTGAATATTTTAAAGTGGTTGAAAATGGCTCACAATTGAGAAATTCCACTAACTTAAGCAACAAAAATAAAAGCAACCAATACTGAAAAAGAATTTACGATTTGGTTAGTTAACAAAAAAGTTAAATTTTTGTCTAAAAGCAGGAAATCAAGAATCAATGTAGCCAGATGTTTTTCTGCTTGAGGTTGCTTTGGTTACCAAACTTTATCTGAGGTATCTTCATTGCTGGGGATTTTTTGCAGGTCAATGTAAAAAGTAGAATATTTCACACAAAGACATCAATACAGTCATTTTTTTTCTTATTGTCCTTGATAAGCTCCCCTTGGTCCTCCCAAGTCAAAACTTAAAAGCTACTTGACCTCCCCATTTAATACTCCCTTAAATTTTCAGCAGGGTCACTTAAGCTATTAATTTATATCTTTAGTCATACATGAGTTATTGTAGATATGCCACTTTAACAACCTGGATGCACATAGTGTTTTTTACTTATTTCAGAATTTACTGATAGTTTCAACTAAGTAATCCACCAAAGTATCTATTTTGAGATTATGTGCAAAGTATTAGATATTAAATAGGCATTAGATATCTAAAAGTATTAGATACCAAAGTATTAGATACAAAGTATCTAAGTATTTACCAAATGACATATAGCAATCGCAAATTCTGTCTGTGTGTCTGTTGGTCTGTCTAGATAAGATATTTATTCCAAAAAAATCTCTATCACAAGCCCTCAAAGGGCCAAATTCAGACTTTGGTCAAACTAAACTTGAACAAAACAAGTCAGAAAAAAAGGAAGGGGACAAAATAATCAAATAATACAGAAAAGATCAAGAAATAAATATGTATATCTACAAATTGAAAGGGACACTAAAAAAAGTCCAAAAAAGAACAAAACATAAAACACACAAAAAATTCATATGAATTAAAAGGGAAACTAGACCAAAAACAGGGGGGCAAGGAAATAAGTGCAACAACCTAGGCAGCACCTCACAAAAAAAGGGAGAAACTAGTTGGAAATTTTATTCATTTTTTTTCTGTGATGAAGGGAACAAAGGTTTTTTCATATCTGGAAGTAATGCAGCAAATGGGACACAAGACTGGGATGGGCTCAGAAACAGCTCAAGGCTGTCGTAATCTGGATGGTGAGTGACGTTTGGGGAGAATACTTGCTGTCCGAGGGTTTGTTATTGCATTTTTATGGCACTTGGTATTAACCAAGTCACATATAGCAATTGCCAATTCTCTCAGTCTGTCGGTCCTGGTTTGCTGCTTTAGGCACTTCCAGGTAAGCTAGGACGATGAAATTTGGCAGGCATATCAGGGACGGGACCAGCTTAAATTAGAAATAGTTGTTTTCCCAATCTGACCATCTGGGGGGAGTGGGGGGCTCGTTAATTCGGAAAAAATAGAAAAATTGAAGTATTTTTAACTTACGAACTTGATGTTTGGAAGGATATCGTGTCTCAGAGCTTTTATTTTAAATCCCGACCGGACCTGGTGGCATTGGGGGGGGGGGGGATATGGGAGGGGGAAACCTAAAATCTTGGAAAACACTTAGAGTGGAGGGATCGGGATGAAACTTGGTGGGAAAAATAAGCAAGTCCTAGATACATGATTGACATAACTGGAACGGATCCGCTCTCTTTGGGGTAGTTGGGGGAGGGATTAATTCTGAAAAATTAGAAAAAAATAGGTATTTTTAACTTACAAACGGGTGATCGGATCTCAATGAAATTTAATATTTAGAAGGATATCGTGTCTCAAAGCTCTTATTTTAAATCCTGACCGGATCTGGTGACATTGGGGGAAGTTTGGGGTGGGGAACCTAAAATCATGGAAAACGCTTAGATTGGAGGGATCGGGATGAAACTTGGTGGGAAAAATAAGAGCAGAAGTCTTACATACATGATTTACATAATTGGAACGGATCCGCTCTATTGGGGGGGGGCTAATTCTGAAAAATAAGAAAAAATGACGTATTTTCAACTTACGAAGGAATGATCGGATCTTCATGAAACTTCATATTTAGAAGGACCTAGTAACCCAGATCTCTTATTTTATCTTAACCGGATCAAGTGTAATTGGGGGGGGGGCAGTTGGGGGGACCGGAAATCTTAGAAAATACTTAAAGCGGTGAGATCAGGATCAAACTTGATGGGAAGAATAGAAACCTGTCTAAGATACATGACTGACATAACCAGACCGGATCTGCTCTATGTGGTGGAATTGGGGGGGGGGGGGGGTAATTTTGAAAATTGAGGTATTTGTAACTTACGAAAATGACCAGATCTTAATGAAATTTGATATTTAGAAGGATCTTGTGCTTTAAAGTTCTAATTTTAAATTCCTACCAGATCCTGTGACATTGGGGGGAGTTGGAGGGGGAAACCGGAATTCTTGGAAAACGTGAAAATTGGGGTATTTTTATCTTACGAATAGATGATCGGACCTTAATGAAATTTGATTTTTAGAAGGAATTCATGTCTCAGAGCTCTTATTTCAAATCCCAACCAGATCTTTTGACATTGGGGGAGTTGGAGGGGGAAATCTTGGAAAAACACTTGGAGTGGAGGAATCGGGATGAAGCTTGGTGGATAGAATAAACAAATGTCCTTGATACGTGATTGACAGAATCGTACTGGATTTGATCTCTTTGGGGGTGTTGGGGGGTGTCAGTGATTTGGCGAGTTTGGTGCTTCTGGACGTGCCTGGACGATTAAAATTGGTAGGCGTGTCAGGGAGCTGCACAATTTGACTTGATAAAGTCGTTTTCCCAGATTCGACTATCTGGGGATAAAGGGAGAGGAAAAATTAGAAAAAATTAGGTATTTATAACTTACGAGTGGGTGATCGGATCCTAATGAATTTTGATATTTAGAAGGACATCGTGACTCAGAGCTCTTATTTTAAATCCTGACCGGCATTAAGCCTATTATTTTCCTTTTTAAATCAATCTATTGATTCATAGAATTTTGTTAGAGCTCATACCATATGATCTCTTGGGTCTTAGCTCTTCTCGCCTCGTCACAAGTGCCATATGAGCTCTTAGCTCTTGTTTGAAAAATAGAGGCACAATGATAACCGCTTTCACTCAAGGTTTTCTAAACCAATTTTTTTTTAGGAGCAGAGAGTAAGGCACCTTGCCTTTTTTGAAAATTGTTTGCAAGGTTCTTTTTGGATTGACTCAATTTTGTCTGATTCCTCACAAGAGATGCCAGGGTGCCAAACTAGACAAGCATATTCAAGATGCGGGCGGACAAAAGACGTGTACAACCTCGTGGAGTGAGAAGGGGGATGCTATATTTATTTAGGAGCTTAAGGAGGGCGATAGACCCATTAGCTTTATGGGTGATGTCTTTCATGTGGATATTCCATTTTAAATTTGAAGAAAATGTGACTCCTAGTAATTTAACCGGGGACCCATAAATTTCAGGAGGGATAGGATTTAGAAAACAGGGCGAGGATTTGAGGAAACAAATCAGCATTATCATGGACTTAGAGGGGTTTACTGTCATATCTAAGTCCAAAGCCTCACTTCCAATTTCATTGAGGATATTAATAGGGTCACTTATTAAATTTCTGAAGCAACTTTCAAGAATTGTTAGGTCATCAACAAATTTCCAACAGTCAGGAACTTCCTCTTCAAGGCTGTTGATCATGACTGAAAAGAGGAGGGGGCCTAGGAGAGTTCCTTGGGGTATGACATTGTAGATAGGGAGAGGATTTGAGTAATGGTTCTGGTATTTAACCTGCAATCTATTTGTTAAAAAGGAGGCAACCAATTTTACCAGTAAGGGATTGATATTGAACTCGCTTACTAGTTTCTCAATTAAAATATTGTGGTTAACAAGGTCAAAGGCTTTCTGAAGGTCAATGGAAATTAAGTTTAGCCAGGAATTAGACTTTTCGAGGATTTTCCTGATATGGTCAATAAGAGAAACAAGGTAGTGGGATGTAGAAGTTGATTTTAGGGTTCCAAATTGCTTCAGGTTAGTAAGAGGTAGGGTTTTTTTTCTTTTAGCAAATCTGCAAGGAATCCTTCATACAACTTTGAAAAGATAGGAGTAAGAGTAATAGGTCGAACGCCTTCAAAGCCAGGCTTTCCGTTTTTCTTTTTCAAAGGGGTAATGAAACCCTGTTTCCAAATTGTTGGAATTTGCCCAGACTTAGTAATTTCGTTAAACAGGACAGATAAGGGCTTAGAAAGGAAGTCACCAAAGGCTCTAACAAGAGGAAACAGGATATCCAAAGGACAAACACTTGTCTTCCTTAGTTTGTCAATTCTTCTTTCTATCTCAGATGGGGAAACAGTCCAGAAAAAGGGGGATGGGGCTCCTATTGATAATTGGATTGGCAATGCTGGAAGGCTCTGGACAATGGAAGCAAGAAATTTATTTAGATTATTTGCAGTAACATTGGGGGGCTCTGGTAAATTGTAATTAAGCTGGTCAAGACTCCTGCCGCATAGCTTTTTAACCTCGGAATACCAGTTTTTTGGCTTATTAGTGAACAATTCTTTGATCTAATTTTTGTAGTATGATTGTGCCAATTTACGAATTTCTCTTTTAATTGATTTGCTTAGTATATTGGCTTTATTGAGTTTACCATTTTTTAAAAGCTTCAATTTGGTTCTAATTAATGTTTTTATTGTTTGATTAATAAAGGGTTTATCACTTAAGTACCTTTTAAACCTTTTTTTCTGGGAAAAAAATTTGATATTCATCAATTAGCTTTTTATGAAACGTGGCCGTTTTCTCATCAAGGTTTTGTAAACTATAAATGTCAGACCAATCTTCATTACTCAGCCGCATACCAAAAGAAAGAAGATCAGAATTTTAAAGAGGGTGGTAAGTGCAATACATCAAGAGAGTATTTCCCCGAGTTGTCAGTGTTTTAACAATTTGCTTGACTTTAAGTGAAGTGCAAAAAGAACCCATTTTAAGGTCGTTGGCATTGCCAACTAAGAAAAGGCCGGCATTGGGGTACTTAAAAATAACAAAATCAGCACTTGCCTGTAATTGCTGGTTAAAATTATGTTTTGACTTGATATTTTGATTTGGGGAGTAATAGAAAACATCTATTGCAATAATACTAAATGGACGAGGGAATACTTTTGGTCTAACACTTAGCCAGAGGATTTCATCATACTCAGATAAGCTAGGGACTTGAATAACCTTTGGGTAAAGGTGACTGTTAGTAAAAAACCAAACTTCGCCACCATTTTTCCCGAGTGGGTGGTCTGAAGGACGGAATGTAATAAACTCTGAATAATTTGTCAGCGTAGGGACCCTGGGTCATGGGATTGAACTTCAGTAACAGCTATAATATCAATCAAATTTGATTCTGAAACCACCTCGAGTTCAGTAAGCTTTCCAAAACTAAGACTTTCAGCATTAGTAACTAATGCAACTAATGTAAAGTAACTGATGCAAGGATATGGACGAAGCGCGAGGAGAGGCATTTGGACTTATTATATGACAATTATTGAATGCAAAACGTCTCAGACCTGGGTCACGTTGACAGGCTAAGCACGAGGGATAAAACGAATGGGCCAGGGTGGTGGGGTTTCGTAAGGTGCTGGGAAGGGAGGGCTGGGTGGAAATAGTGATTCATGTCCGTCAAGAAATTGCTGGTTTGCGGCAGACTAGGGAGGGTGTGGGGCAGCATACTGTAAGGGGGAAGGAAATACGACTTCTGTATACAGAGAGAGGGAGGGAGGAGATAACAAGGGGTAAGTGGGGAGTATGTAATCAGGAAGGGTTTATTAATTGTTGAGCTGAAAATGCAGGGGGATAAGAATAGAAGTCGACTGGAACCTGACCAAGGGGAGGAGGGGGTCGTGAGTGCTATCGAAGTATGAGGGTGAGGAGGTCTATGAACACTTTCTGGGGGTGGCTGGGTTTTATCACGTTTTGTAGGGATGGAGGTGTTATGGTTAGGCTTAAGATCAATTTGCCTAGTAGTAGGGTGACTACTAAACTGGCTTTGAAGTGAGAGGGGAAGAGGTTCAGTTTTAAAAGTTGGGGGTAAATTGAACAAGCCCTGGGTAAAAGTTTCCTGGCGTTCTGCAAGATCAATTTCTTCTAATAGCGAAAACCTGTTATTAAGTGGGATGGCTGCTGTGAGTTGCTGTCGCTCAGTGGGAGTGCTGTCTGGTGTTGTAAACGAGACTGAGGCGGGGGAAGTGGGTTGGGTAGACACAGAGGGGGAACGAAAATGTGTGCAAGGGAATTTGGGTGGGTACGTAAAACTCTGGCCTTTGGTACGCGGGAGAAGTTGGACGCGTTCGGGAGAGCTCCAGAGGAACCGAGTTGTAATGATCTTGGTACAGGGGGCTGCGAGCTGAAATCATAGTCAGAAAGGACGGGGCCTCCCTCCGAAATCCATCCCCTTTTTTGTCAAATTCTTAGAACTACCATCGTACCCATCAAAGGTGTAGCTTGTGGCTTAGGGAGTAATCTACTTAAAGACTTTGGTATAAAAAACATGATACTCGTCACAACCGAAACAACGACCCAACACAAAAACAGAACAAATTGAAACATGGTTAAACAAGCACGAACTCTTATTGTAAGAACCCGTCAGAAAATATTTACAAATATGGAGCCGATTACATCTTTTTCCGTGGTTACATTTTGCACGTAAAAAATCATTGCAAAGTGATTTTGTATTTTTATCAATTACACGCTGATCACCATTTTTTCCAGCTAATTCTTCCGTTTCCTTAACTTTCATATGCCACAAGTTTCTCATAAACAATTTCAATATCTGTATCGAATTTCGTAGTAACCTTATTAGTCTTTAAAACAAAAATGTCATTATCCTCTTTCAATTTCAGCATGCAACCGGAAGCCGTTAAGTTTTTCCTGTATTCGGGAGCCTGATCCTCTACCATAGTAATAGAAGATTTGTCAGTGGGATTACGTTCATGAATAATTGATTTCATTTCAACATTATTAACTAGACCGTTCCGGTCAATGTCATTGCTAATCACCTGGTTTGTCACTCGTTCAAACTCCCTTGACCTCTCAAATGAATTTTGCGAGGGATAATATAGCATTTTCTGTTTTTTTTTTTTTTTCACTCGATCGACTTCATTATTCCTTGTTATATCACTGTTTTGAGTTACAGATAGGGGTTCAGAAATTACGGTCGAAATGTAGCTTAATAACTCTTCTAATCTGTCTTTTAATGGTTTAAGAATATCAAGATTTGTCTGGTAAGCAAAATCTTTAACACAGGGATTTGGACATGTTAAATTTTCTCTGGTAACATATGAGTAATGTTTGGTCTGAACTGATACCTCATGTGAGCAGGTGCGTAATTTTCCAATGGTGGTGTTCAGAGTATAGGATGGGCAGAGGCGCCGTTTGGGGGGGGGAGTCAGGGATGGGTAAATGCCCACCCCATATTTTCTAGGGGGCCCAAGCCCCCACCACAAAGGGCCCTTTGCCGGTCATAATAATCCATTATGTCCAACATAATTCATTCTGTCCAATTGATTTGAAATTATTGCACGCCTATTAACCAAAGAGCGTAATTACTTGACGACCCTTGGGGTAATTACGCTATTTGCAATTAATCATTGTAAACTTTGAAAGTAGATAAGATTCATTATAAAATTCTCGAGTTCTGTCAAATGCCAATTTCCTAGATGATTATGCCACACAAAGTGAGTGGGGGGGGGGCAAGATAGAGTTCATGCCCACCCCAAAATTTGGTCCAAATGGCGCCTCTGAGGATGGGTCGAAGGAAGAAAAGGCCTGGCCCTCAGTCTGACAAGAAACTTCAAGAGGGGGACGTCACTTCATGTTGCAAATAGGGAGAGGCTAGAGTCAACTTCTATGAAGAGGGGGACACTGGCGATTTAAGCTCTTTTAAGATATTAAGCATCCTAGCCCTTGAATTTGGAGAATGAGGGATGCGAGGTGAAGATAAAACAGGTGAATTTACCTGATCGATTGGCATTTTCTTAGAGGAGCAGTCAGGACAACACCAGCTCTCACTCCAATTAGCTGTATCAATTCTGGCAAAAGCAATTGCACCCTCCACACTTTACAGAGTTTGAAAAGACTCTAAGCCTACATTCGGGACAAACTAGTCTTTGTCTGACCATTTTTTTAAAGAGGTTAATGGTCCGGCTGAAAAACTTGGCTCAACAGTTTACAACACTAGATCCTCACACGTTGGATGCTAGATGAAGACTGTAGACTGACTGTCCTGGTTTTGCTACTTTAGGCACTTCCAGGTAAGCTAGGACAATGAAATTTGGCAGGCGTATCAGGAACCAGATAAATTAGAAGTTGTTGTTTCCCCGATTCGACTATCTGGGGGAGAGTGGGGAGATGGTTAAATTGGAAAAATTAGAAAAAATGAGGTATTTTCAACTTACAAATGGGTGATCAGATCTTAATGAAATTTGATGTTTGGATGGATGTCGTGTCTCAGAGCTCTTATTTTAAATCCCAACCGGATCCAGCGTCTTTGGGGGGGGGGGGACCAGAAATCTTAGAAAATTCTTAAATTAGAGAGATCAGGATGAAACTGGGTTGGAAGAATAAAAAAAGTCCAAGATACATGACTGATATAACCGGACCGGATCCGCTCTTTTTAGTGGAATTGGGGGGGGGGGGGGATAATTCAGAAAAAAAAAAAAAAATGACGTATTTGTAACTTACAAATGGGTGATCAGATCTTAATGAAATTTGATATTTAGAACCAGAATTGTTGGAAAACGTGAAAATTGAGGTATCTTTATCTTATGAATAGGTGGTCTGGATCTTAATGAAAATTGATATATAGAAGGATCTTATGTCTCAAATACTCCATTTTCGACTCGAATTTGATCTGGGGACATAGGGGGTTGAAGGGGGGAAACAGAAATCTTGGAAAATGCTTAGAGTGGAGAGATCAGGATGAAATTTGATGGGAAGAATAAGAACAAGTTCTAGATACATGATTGACATAATTGAAACTGATCCGTTCTCTTTGGAGTAGCTGGGGGGGTGTTAATTTGGAAAAATTAGAAAAATTGAGGAATTTTTAACTTAAGAATGGGTGACTTGGTCTTAATGAAATTTGATATTTAGAAGGAGCTCATGACTCAGAGCTCTTATTTCAAATCACGCCCAGATCTGTTGACATTCGGGGGAGTTGGAGGGGGAAATCAGAAATCTTCGAAAAAGCTTAGAGTGGAGGAATCAGGATGAAGCTTAGAGTGGAGGAATCAGGATGAAGCTTGGTGGGTAGAATGAGTAAATTTTGTAGATACATGATTGACCTAACCATACTGGAATCGCTCTCTTTGGGGGAGTTAGGGGTGGGGTTCAGTACTTTGGCAAGTTTGGTGCTTCTGGACGTGCTTGGAAAATGAAAATTGTTAGGCGTGTCAGGGAGCTGCACAAATTGACTTGATAAAGTCGTTTTCCAAAGGGGGGGGAGGAGGAGGAGAGGTTTGGATCAACTCAGTCAAATAAGGCTTGACAATTATCATCCAGAATTACTATCTATTTTGTTTCAACTGTAAATATATTTAGTGACAGATGCACAACTGCAAGACATTATAGCATCTGATATTAAAAGGCTACGTAATCAGTGTTTTATGTTTCAAAACCAACTGGCTTGCAGACAATTTTCACACTACATAGCAATCGGTCCTATTTAGGCCAATTTCTTTTTTGTATGTGCCACAAAATGGCATAAATCACCACTTTGCAGGGAAAGGGTCCCTGGGATCCCCATTGTTGCTCCAAAAAGTCATAGAACCTAACCTTTGTCCCTTGTCAATATTTATATACTATAGCTGAATATGTTTACTCCTGAAAATAAAAAAAAGAACTAAAACAAGACCAAACATTTGTGACTCCTCATCTCTTGGAATATATAAAAGATTCTTGAATATGTTGTATTTGATGAAAAATTTGCTTACTTTGCAATTACAATTCCAGTTGCATTTTTCCGTGGAGGTGGGGGTACCAATTAGGGAGGGGGAAGGGAAAGTGGGACAATGGCCCTCTAGATTTTGTAAAATACTCTTTTTGTACTTTTATTATTTACAACTGATCAACTGATTCCCTTTGGGGGATTGATTCCCATCATTGAAAACTGTACATTTTTTCTTGTGTTACTAATGTCTGTGGGCTAAGTTTAAAACTAGGTTGACTTTAAACACTTGGAGTCACCACAGACAGCACATCTTTTTTATTTAAATGTTGTTATCAAAATCTGTTTAATGTTACAATGAACTGTTTAACTTAAGGAATATTTTCTTTGTTCCATAAATTATCCTTGCAATTCCAGTTGCATTTTTCCGTGGAGGTGGGGGTACCAATTATGGAGCGGGAAGGGAAAGTGGGACAATGGCCCTCTAGATTTTGTAAAATAATCTTTTTATACTTTCATTATTTACAACTGTAAGTAGGGTACCAATTTGGGATAAAGGAAGCCTAAGAGCAGGGGAGCATTTGTCCCCTAGATTTTGTAAAATATATGTGTTGTATTTTCATTATTAAAAATTGACAAAAAGGGAAACACCAACCCCTCCCTAGATTTTGAAAAATACCTTTTTTTACATATCCATTGAATAAAACAACCCTTGTGCACTTGTCATTGTATTTTTGTGAATTGTTGCTGCTAGAGCTTGATTATTGCGAGTTATAAAAATGTAATAATGTTTTCCTATGAGGAAACAGACTCATTTTTGCTCATTATTAGGAGTTTGAACACACTGCTTTAACTACTGAGAGGATTTTAAATTGCTTTGTACACGTACTAATGTTTTGTATTTATAACAGTTTTAATATCATTATTTTATTTTAGAAATGTTTTGAATGTTCTGCATACAATCCTCAGTGGGTATCTGTTACCTATGGTATTTGGATCTGCTTAGAATGTTCTGGAAAGCACAGAGGACTTGGGGTTCATCTGTCATTTGTCAGGTCAGTCACAATGGATAAATGGAAGGAAATTGAACTAGAAAAAATGAAAGTAAGTAGTCTGCTCCCCCAATCTGTTATTGTGAACCTAAGCACACACGGAATCTGTTATGAATTCAGTAAAATTTCTATGATTTACTATCAAATGTATACAGAAGTATGCTACTAGCTCACAATATGGTTCTCCAACTCAACAAGGGGATTTTTAAATTTCGGTTTTCTATTGTTTGATATGTTGCTGTTTTGACGTTATTTCCAATATATCCTAAAATGCTGGGTGTTCTATTCGAAAATAAATTTGTGGTGGGGATGGGAGGCTAGTATTTAGTAACATTTAATAAAAATTTGAAATTTGAATTTTTCAACCTTAGAATGGGCATGTGTTAAAATGTTGTGACTTTTGTTCCATTTATTTCAGTTTTTCTTAATGATTTCTATAAAAGTAAGTAAAGGTTCGAACAAATAAATTACATCTACATAAGTGGGACTCCTTCCCCCTAGATCAGACACTGCTCTTCTACAATTTTACTATTCAAATTATGTGACTCTACAGTTATTGGAAAGGGTAGCATGTGATTTACAGACGTTTTCCCGCCACTTGTTGCTAAAAATGCCATGGACAACTTTCAATTTCAACTGCTAATGTCCTAAATAATAGTTAAAAGGATAAACTGGACCCTTTCAAAGCTAAAGGTGTCTGAGTTAGAACAGGGAAACATGTATTTTTCAAAAAAAAGTTGACATGCCACATTTGAATATTGATGTTTCAATTATGCTGCCAATTTTGTTACAGGCTAGATATTAGCTGGTTATGAGTGATTGATTTGATTACTAAATTCAATTCAACTTGAAAATGTTGTCTAAACTTCAAGCGTTTTAAAGAAAATGCAAACATATGAAATGGAGCATTCAAATTTACACTTTTCAACATAGCCTATGTTTGTCCGAGATTATACAAAATTGAAGAGAATCAGACCATTAGTGCTTTATAAATAAAATTATCATAACTTTTGTTGGGGTTAAAAACTTCTAATATCTCGGAAATTAGCATCATCATGAAAATATTCAGTATTACTAGAGAGTCTAATATGCTCATTTTGTGCTCTCTGAAACCAAGGGTTTCTGCATTGATACAACTTAAGTTTTTGTCAATCTTCATAAATTTCGGTTTCATAAAAGAAAAATGCAGCCCCGAATCTGATGGACTGCTAATAAGAGAAAGCAAGTACTAACCCCCATATTCAGTATCTCTCTACACTTTACTATGTTGAACCAAGATAGAATTTGAATGAGCTCAAATTAATTTTCCTAGTAACTTAACAAAATAAATTCAGTTTAATCAGTTTACAGGTTGTATGCAATTTTATCTTTTCTTTCAATAAGGGGAATAATGTCTTATAAAATTCATAGTAACTTTAAGCCCAATTGTGGGCCATGCATTCTATTCACTTGATGAATAAAACTTTTCTTAGTTTGTGGAATAATTTTCTTTTGATTTAACTTGTTGCTGATTGTAAAATATGTTTGGTTTAATATCTTACTGTTCGAGTTGCTATTGGACCTGTATGTTTTTCACCCAATGCTGAGTTTGCTGAAAAACAGTATTGGCGAGTAAATTTTTAGATATATGAGTATTAGTATCTCGTAACTACAATTTCTCTAAATTGCTTTTTCAATTTAATTTTTCAATTTAATTTAGATACAATTAATTTATTAGACAAAAAGTAATTGTATAGCTAATGCAAACATTGGTTGCAATTAGTATGTTTATTTAAGTTCGATAATTTTGTGGTTCCCTAGAAGATACCAATTCATATAGGCCATTTTTTTCAGACAGGCTTGAGTTTCCATTCTTATCAGTTTCTCAAGGTGTCTTTATTTTCTTATTTTTGCCATAGCAATATAGTGAGCCATGTTTCTGAAAGCAAGTTTATAAATATCCTCCTTTGTTTGTTTCCATTGTAACATTTCTTCGCTTTTCCTTTTATTAATATTTGTATTTATTTTATCTTTTGCATGTTCTTTATGAATAAAACTTTCCAGGCTGGAGGCAACAGGAGAGCAAGAGAGTTTTTAGAAAGTCAAGACGACTGGGATCCACTGGCCAACATTAATCAACGATATAATACACGGGCTGCAGCGTTATATAAAGATAAGGTAATCTTAGAATTTGGCATACAAGTTCCATATGTTTTTGGAAAATTCCAAAAACATACAAATGAAAAGAAAACAAAAAACTCTTTAAAACTTTGTGGTAATACAAATGCTGTGAATGATGAAAAGATTTTTACTGTAATTTTGAATTCAGTAGGAAGAGTTGTTAGTCACTTATTACAGTTTTTGAGCAAAAGATGAATTGTGTCACTTAGTCTTATTGCCGTTAAGGGAGGGCAGCTGGTGTCCCACACTTCCCAGGCTTTTTTCATATTGCCATGTTTTTGGGGTGTTTTAAGGATGTATTGGGTAAAGAGAGAAAATATAATATTCACAAATGTAAAAACAAACTTTAATGTTAATTTAAGAAACAGTAAAAACTGTGATTCCATGCCATGAAAGGAAAGATTTGTACCGCTGTTTAGCCTTGTTCGTTTGATACTGTCAACATGTAAATGGAATTCTACGTCTGTAAGTATATGCAAAATTAACCAAATTAAGGAAAAGGACAGTAAATCTTACAGATTGCTGTCTAATTATCTTAACTAGTTTTTTAGGGGGGGGGAGAAGGAGGAGGGATAAAAATTTGTAAAACCAAAATTAAAAAGAAGAGAAACATCCTCCAGAGCCATTGATGATGAATATGGTGTTGACGTTTCAGTTGCTGGGTCTCTTTGCAGGAATAGGTAGCAAGCCCATCGCCCGAACTTGCGGCAGCAGCAATTGAAACCTGACCCACTATTGCCAAGTCGACCATCAATCCACTGTGCTACTATAGATTGAAAGTAAACTTTAGACTAAAAAGTACATTGTTTTTCGTCTTGCACAAATTCTTTTATTATAATTTCATATATTAGACCGGTGATCTGGAGTGTGTCTTGCTTCACAGAGGCATCATGGGGGGTGGAATAGTTTAAAAATAACCTAATTTATTATGAAATTAGAGGAGAAAATTGTTTCTGTATTTGTTGTCGCTACTGCTACTTGGGCTTACACACAAAATATTTTATCTCCTCGGAAGCCCATAATCTCTCACTAGTGAAATCCTCTATTCACCGTAATGTTTTTGCTCGCATGTATATATTGATAGAGGCATAAGTATAAACATCATGACTTTACCATAAAAATATTAGCCAAATACAGTTTAAAAAAGAAGAACAAGAAGGAATATAGAAACGAAAGAAGGCTTATGACTTCTTATGACTCCAATATTTTATTTCCTAAATCCGAGTTGACGCAAGAAAGTAATAATAATTTGAATTAAAAATTTCACTGTTTATAAAACCGCTCAACTTTATTATTTTTTTTAAGGCCTTTGATGGGTGAGGGATGGAAGCACTTGAAGCAAAGGAATTTCGGATAATTAAAAATAGTTCTAATCTAAAAATAGATTTTATGAAATTTCAGATGTAAGTTTTCCTTCTATGAAGGTGGGCTCCTAATGTAAAGCCATGAAAATTTAATTGGACACGAAGATTTCAAAAACAATAACCAAGATATCATTGAAGACATTAGTTTTCACACTGTCTTTTTTACGCAGAGCTTTTTACACTACAGAAATTTTAATTGCTTATAATGCTGTTATTATTATGTATTGCTTTGCAAAACATAGATTTTAAGTGTATAGAAGATGTATATTATTCTTTTAGAAGTTGTAAATTTGTTGCAGATTAGTGCAATGGCGGAAGGTCGGCCATGGAGCATTGAAACATCACAGGTTAAGAGCCACAAGTCCTTCCCATCAGCTTCATCGCCCTCTTCGCAGATGAATCGTAGCGCATCTTCCCCGGTTTCTATGAGTACAAGCTCGTATCAAGGTGGCTACCAAAGTGGATATCAAAATTTTTCTAACGAGAAGGAAGCATTCTTCCAAAGTAGGAAAGATGCTAACGCCATGAGACCCGAGTAAGGTCTATTCTGTATGTTCAAAATCTAAATTGCTTTAAAAAAATTGCTTCGGAGGACTGTATCTACTTTAATATACATCTCTACATATCAGTAGCCCTACTGCTGGTATGAAACCCTTTGTCTCATTCTCCAAATTTTTAATTATGATAATTTTACTGTTCAGAAATAACTTTGGGAATTTTGTTTTTGCATAAAATCTTGATACTAGTTGATTACTAGTCTATTACTTAGAATTAAAATGATTTTACTAGTTAAAAAATGTTTGCTAACTTTTTGGGCTTGATTTTTTTTTTTTTTTTTTTTTTATTGGCTTTTCAGTTTCAAAAGTGGCTTTTCAACTTTTTTTACTAAAGGGTCAACTTAGAATTGAATCGTATCATTTGCAGTAAAAAGAAATCTGACTGAACCAATCGATCCCTTTTCAGATTTTGCATAATAGTGCTAGTTTTAACAAAGGTAACCAGTAACTTAGCTATGGTTAAAGGAGGTATTACTTTTCCATTACGTTGCAACACTGAACCCTGCATATTAGTTGCGCTACTGCTCTTGCAGAACACTTTGTGGTGCTTTCCAAATTTGTTTTTGTTTTGTTTTGAGAAACAACTTGTGAAGCAGGTGTTGCGTAAAATCTGAATAGTAATTGTAGGAAATAGAAGGATTTTGTTATATAGATATTATTTGCTGAATTTTCGATCGTCTTTTTTATTTCGAATTGTTTCAATTTGGAAAGTGGACTTTCCAATTTTAAAGCTAGGCTCAATGTCGAACTGTGATGGTGTCATTTGGAGTAAAAGAAAATCTGGCGAGAACAATCGATACCTAGTAAAATTTTATCTAATGTTTGTTTTAGCAAAAGTAACCAGTAAGTTAATACCGGTTGAAGGAGGTGTTATGCTGCAACGCTGAACCCTGCATATTAGTAGCGCTGTGAACTTGGTTTTAAACAAAACCTTAATAGCAATGGCGCTACATAGAATATTTTGTTATATAGATATTGTTTGCTGAATTTTCGATTGTCTTTTTTTTTTATTTCGAATTGGCTTTTCAGTTTCTAAAGTGGGCTTTTAATTTCAAGCTTAATTTCAAACTGCAATGTTGTCATTTAGAGCAAAAAAAATCTGGCAAGAACAGTTGATCCCTAGTAAAATTTTACCGAGTATTAGTTTTAGTAAAAGTAATCTAGAAACTAATCCTCGTTAAAGGAGGTATGACTTTTCCCTTAGGTTGCAACACTGAACTATGCATATTAGTTTTGCTGTGAACCTGGTTTGAGGTAAAACCTTAATAGCAATGGCGGGGAATAGAATGATTTTGTTTTATAAATATTGTTTGCTGAATTTTCGATCGTCTTTTTATATTTCGAACTAGCTTTTCATAGTTGAAAAGTGGCCTTTCCAATTTTGTAACCAAAGACTTAGTTTCAAATTGCGAACGTATAATTTAGAATTAAAGTAAATCTGACTGGAGCAATGGCTCCCTCGTAAAATTCTGCAGAATAATGTCAGTCTAGCAAAATTAGCCCAATAACTTAGTTCTTTTTAAATGTATGACTTTTGCATAACACTGCTGACATGCTATTTGTCATTTAAGGACTAAGCAAATAAATAAATGTGCAAAAATAATATGATTTGTCACCATGCAACCTGCATCCAATGTCAAAAATTAGTGAAACAAACTTAGCTATTGAAGCACATAGTTTTTATGGCACTTGGTATTAACCAATTGGCATATAGCGATCGCAAATTCTGTCGGTCTGTGCCGGTTTTGCTACTTTAGGCACTTCCAGGTAAGCTAGGACGATGAAATTTAGCAGGCTTATCAGGGACCGCACCAGATTAAATTAGAAATAATCTTTTTCCCGATTTGACTATCTGTGGGGGGGGGGAGGGCCCGTTAATTCGGAAAAAATAGAAAAAATGAAGTTTTTTAACTTACGAACGGGTGATGGGATCTTAATGAAATTTGATCTTTGGAAGGATATCGTGTCTCAGAGCTCTCATTTTCAATCTCGACCAGATCCGGTGACATTGGGTGGAGTTGGAGGGGGGAATCTAAAATCTTGGAAAACGCTTAGAATGGAGGGATCGGGATGGAACTTGGTGGTAAAAATAAGCACACGTCCTAGATACGTGATTGACATAGCCGGAACGGATCCGGTCTCTTTGGGGGAGTAGGGGGGAGGGTTAATTCTGAAAAATTGGAGAAAGTGAGGCGTTTTTAACTTACGACGAAGTGGTCGGATCTTACTGAAATTTGATGTTTGGAAAGATATCGTGTCTCAGAGCTCTTATTATAAATCCCGACCGGATTCGGTGACTTTGAGGGGAGTTGGGGGAGGGGACCTAAAACTCTTGGAAAACGCTTAGGGTGGAGGAATCGGGATGAAACTTGATGGGAAAAATAATCATAAGTCCTAGATACGTGATTGATATAACCGGAACGGATCCGATCTATTCTACCATCTGGGGGGGCTGAAGGGAGAGAAAAAATTAGAAAAATTGAGGTTCTTTTAACTTACGAGTGGGTGATCGGATCTTAATGAATTTTGATATTTAGAAGGACATCGTGACTCAGAGCTCTTATTTTAAATCCTGACCGGCATTAAGCCTCTGATTTTCCTTTTAAATCAATCTATTGATTCTTAGAATTTTGTTAGAGCTCATACCATACGAGCTCTTGGCTCTTCCGACCTCGTCACAAGTGCCATAGGAGCTCTTTGCTCTTGTTATCGGATCCTTGCGTGAGGATTCATTATTAAAAATCAAATGGTTAAACAGAAGTAGGAAATCATAAGAAAGTTGACTATATGTGTAATTTGTCGTAGAAACAGGAAGATATAAATTTCCCTGGGCATAAATAGACATACTTATTGAAGTACCAAGGGTAGTGAAAATAAATACCATCCTTTCATTTGGTTAAGTGAAAACATTCAGCCATACTAATCTTTAAAAAAATCGAAAAATCGGGAGCTCAACTAGTAATGAAAAATGCTCCATATGGAACCATTGCTGGCTTTGGTAATAGTGGTTGTCGAATTAAAAAAAGAAACATAACTGAAAAATCAGCAAAAAATTAGCTAAAACGCATAACACCACACAGTTTTAGAAAGTGGTGGTTTCCTATGAAGATATAGTTGTCTTTGGGAATCGACAGACTGTTAATAGTTAATTTTTTTTTCGAAAGGAAAGTGTTATCAGATTTAGCTGATTAGTTTTGCTTATTTATTTTAACAGTTCAGCGTGGCAACAGTAATTTTAACTAACCCAAAAAAAAATCTTATAAAATTGTGATTTTTAAGCATCAATAAAAGGAAGGTAGGTCCAAGGGGTACAAGTGTTTTATTTTGAAGCTCTTGGTACTCCATCAAAATAGACACTGAAACACATGGCAGTATTGGTTTATTTCATGTTTTGCATCATTGCAAGTTTGGCTTGCATTATTGTGAGAGAAACCCTTTGTTTTTGTCCTGTTGCCTAGTTTTACAGACTATGCCAGAGAGGACTTTCTGAAGTTGTTCCTCAAGCTGTCGTTTCTCTTATTCATGTTTCTGCTTTTGAATGGAAAGCTTCACTGTAGCATCCAAGCAAGTAGTTACCAATTTCAATTTGAAATTTAGCTTAAAATCTAAAAATGCTCAAGGTTTATGATGGGTCCCTGGTCCTGCCACTAACATACCTTTTCAGAATAATAAATAGAAAAATATAGAGATGAAAAGAGTATTTTCATGCTCGTTTCAAAGTGCTGCCACATATCATTAAAGCATTGCAGCTGAAAAGCATTTTAAAATGGGAACCTACTCTGCAGTATAATCATTTTTTTTTCATTCTAGCAATTTACCGCCTTCCCAGGGTGGGCGATATAGTGGATTTGGTAACACTGTGGAAACACCGCAAAAAAATCAGTCAGATTTATTAGAAAACGCTGTGTCATCACTTGCCAGTGTAAGTACTAATTCTATTGTTTGCAAGTTGAATTTGGTTGGATCAGAACTATCAATTATCGAGGTGAATGAAAAGTTGCAGTCAATGCGACTCAAAGCAGTGTTCCCACACTGAATTAAAAGTGGGCTTTCTTCATTTTATTAAATAGGTTTTAGTTATGTTCTGGATTAGATAGAAGCTACTCAACCGTTTCTCTTTTGTTTTCTTAGTTTTTCGCTTCCGTTTGAAAATACTTGCTGGTTTGTTTTTCGCTTCGGTTTGCTTTTATTTCGTAATGTCTTCTTTTTTTAGGGGGAAGGGTTGTTGAACTCTCTGTGCATGTTTGAAATATTTTCGGTTTTCACTGATTTGAATATATTGACGAAGGCCTGAAGGTCATGGTGGCCAGTGTTTACCCCCACAGAAAATAACCCCTCTCCCCCCTTAGAGTATATAGAAAAATATAAAATGATGGAGTCTAATAGCGCAGTCGCGCTACCTAAGTAAAGAACAATGTTGGAACAAATAATTATTTATTTATTTATTTTTATTTATTTTTTGGTTATAGACCAGGGCACTTCGTATAGAAGGAGTTGTCGTAGAAACATCAAAAAAGGCTCATTCGATTGGAAATTGAAAGGGCTAGCGCCCTTTGTAATAGTCAAAAGTGATTGGAGGGAAAATAGCCCCATTTCCCCAAGCACTTCCGATAAAATTTTGAGATAGCCATTTTAATCAGTATAGTAAAAAAGCCCAGAAATTATGTCTTTGAGGATGACCCCCCGCCCCTCAGAGCCCTCAGATCAATGGTTGTAAGTTATGCCCTGGGGGGATGTAAGGTTTTTATAGAAAGCGTCGTACTATAAACTTTGGAGGGGCTCATTGCATTGGTAATAAAAAATTCTAGTGCCTATTTAAGATTCAGAGTGATTAAGGGGTGAGTACCCACCCCCCACACACACAAAACATCGCATTTTATCGAAATGGATCTAATAGACATTTTGAGATAGTCATTTTATTCAAAATAATCCAATTTCATATAACAAGGCTTTAGGGGTTGAAACACACCTCTAAAGCTTGGGGGCAAGGGCTGTAAGTTATCCCCTGGGGCATTTAAGGTTTTTGTGGAAGGGGTGGATGTTTAACTATAGAGGAGGCTCATTTGGTTCCCAAGGAAGAATTATCAGAATATGTACATTAAATTGACAATCCACGGTTATTATTTTTGCGAATTGCAAATTATGTTCTGGTCTTGAGAAGACATGGGGTTTTCATCCCTACTCCTTTTAAGTTTTGCTCGTTTTGAGTTCGACTAGGTTATCTATTGTAATTTCTGATCCTTTTGGGTTTCATTTATTTATTAATGGTGATGTGTGGTAGTTTTACACTTGGAAGATAAGAAAAACTAACTCCTAGAATCTGACAAAGCTTTCGTCCGTAAAAACTAACGGTAAGAATTTGTTGGTTCCCAAAACTAAAAATGCTTTCAAAGGAGATAAAACTTCTTAAATTTTTTGGTGCCATATATTTTTCAGAATATAATTTTGATGATTTTTTGCCTCTGTTTCTCTTTCCTTAGCACTTCTTGACGAAACTAAAAAAAGCACAACTTAAATAAAATTTCAAATTTGGAAAATCCGATTTCCTGGGGGTGGGGGGGGGGGGTATTTTCCACGGGAGGGTATTTTCTGGGGGGGGGGTTAACGCCTAGAACCAATACGGACGAATTATTGACGATATATTTTACTTGTTTGAATTTCATTGGCGTAGATTCTTATTTCTTACTTTTTATTTTATCCCTATCTTGAGGGTTAATAACGGAAATGATGCTACTAGTCCGTGTGTCATGCCTTTCGTTGGTGGATTTGTTTTCTTCTTCTTTTTTGAGAGCACGAAAACCGCTTCGAATGATTTTAAACATTTTATCAACAACTCAGATTTTTACTTTGATATAACTACCACTTTTAATGTGTTTTCTTTTAAATTCTTTTTAGGGTTGGTCTTTACTATCTTTGGGTGCTACAAAAATAGCCAGTAAAGCCTCTGAGAATGCTGTTAAATTTGGAGGAATGGCATCTCAAAAAGTGATGGAGATTTCAGCTACTGTGGGTGAAAAGGTAAAAGTATGGTTTAGCACGGGCTCTGTAAAACAGATTTGGACCAAAAATGCTGGTATAAATTCATATCGGCCTGACAAGAAAATCCCATGCATATTAAAGTATGTCTCACCAGTGTGGTCTCACAAATTACCTTAAAAGAAAAACAATAGTATTTGGTTTATATCTTATTACTGAATTAATTTGATTCACAGTAAAGTTAGTTTACATCTTAAACTTAAACATAATTTAATTTAAAATAACAGCGTTTTTTTTTTTTTTTAAATGTTGAAAAGTTTGTCTTTAAGAGTTTGGAAGTGAAGTGGAGATTACAATACCAGACAGAAAAAGCCTCAGGAAAGGTAGTGTGGGGAAGGGGGATGCTTTGATAATTTAGAAAGTACTTCACCTGCTCATTAACAATTTGAAACTTTGGGGTAAAATTATGTTTTTTAATCCCTAATGGTTAGACGTTTGTGCCCATTGGATTCGCATTTAAATGTAAAATTTTTGAACGTCCCCCCCCCCGGAATTGTTGTCATGATGGATCATGATGGCTTATTTGCTAATCACCTCAAACTTGCTCCTTCTTCTTTTCTTATTACTCTACTGGCATTTTTCAACCTTTTACTTACTGCTGGTTCAGTATCATCGTCATTCTATATTGGCATAGTTACGCCTATTCCTAAGAGCGGGAAAAAAGACTTGTCATCTTGTAGTTCCTGGAGGCCAATTACTAGGAGTTCTATGATTGGGAAAGTGTTTGAGTTGTGTTTGAAGGATCTTCTTGAAATTCTTGACACTGGTTCTAATCAAGTTTTTTTCAAGAGAGGTTTGGGATGTGACCATGCCCATGCATCTTTCAGCAAAGTTATTGAAGAAGCGAGCATCTCTGGTCAACCGCTATACGCCCTCTTGATTGATATCAAAGGGGCCTTTGATAACATTTCTCATGCATCCGCTCTGCTCACTTTAATCCATGCTGGATTGCCCCTAGCTGTCATACGAGTCCTTCGCTCTTGGTATTCTGGTTTAAAGATCCGTATCTGTCCGAGTTCGTCTTCATCTCAGTCCGAATTAATTCAAGTGGGTAGAGGAATTAGACAAGGAGGAATTATTTCTCCTTATATATTCAATTCTTGTTTAGCTACTGCCCTTAATTCTCTTTCCTGCTCGTTTGTTTCATTATCTTGAAATCTGTCTTACATTGCATATGCTGATGACATTATCCTTCTAAGCCGGTCCAAGTCTAGTCTTGTTTCTAATTTGAATATTTTAATTAATTGTTTAAAAGGTTTGGGCCTTTCTATCAGTTTTGAAAAATGTCAATTTTTTGTTGTAAATTGTTTAGAGGATAATGTCAGGGCGACTCTCGATTGCGGCAATGGTGTTATTTTTCAGTCGTCGCCAATAGTCACTTATTTGGGATTACCTTATGCTGCTTCGAAAAGAGATTTCAAACCAGTCCTGGTTCAGCATGTTCAGATGAAACTACGCAAGGCATTTGGTCTTTTAATTCGTTTTCGGGGTCTTTACCGTCGGGACGTCCATGGTCGTATGTATAGCGCTGTTGCTCTGCCTCACGTATTGTTCCCGTCCCTCCTCTTCCGAAATTTCAGACCTTCTGATCTTTCGCCCATTAAAGTTGCTTATTTTAAATTATGTAAATTTTTACTTGGTTTCCCCCTTTCTTTTAGTAACACTGAGATTGTTTTAAAGCTTAATGTGAAGGATCCTGTAGTCTGTATAAACAAAAAATATAAAACATATGAAGATAGGGCGAAAATTAGCCTTTTAGGCCACAATTTATTTCCGTTTTTTAGTAACAGTTCTGGCTCTTCATGATTTATAGGCTAATCTATTTAGCAAGTGTTTTTTTTTTTTTTTTTTTTTTTTTTTTTTTTTTTTTTTTTTTTTTTTTTTTTTTTTTTTTTTTTAAAGTGTTCGATCAATATTTGATAGGTTTTGATTGTAAGTGTTATCAGTTGTTTTTTCTTTATATTATATTGTAGCGTACTCCTCATTTTTTGAGGGAAATAAAGAAAATAAATAAATAAAATAAATACATATAAAAAATGTTGATGGTTTTTATTGTAAACCCTCCTCCCCCATGACATCCTAAAGCGCCCTTGCCCCAACTCCCTACTTTTTAGACTTGAGTATCATTAAAGCACTATATACGACAAGTATGGACACTTAATTTTTTCTGATTTTTATTAGTCTATTAATTCTTTAAACTTGATTAGAAGAAATTATGGTTTTGAAAAGGGGTCGGTTATTCGTGGAAACGTAAATTATATTTAAACGTTAGGAATCACCGGCTAATGTTTTTTGCAACCTCTTAAAGTAGTCTATTTGTTATACGATTTTTACTTTTTGTATAATTTAATCTCTGCTTGTTTTTAACATTGTTGTGATTTTTTTCTCCGGTAAACTTTCTGTCAAGAAATAAGTAATTAAAATTGGCAAACTAGAATCGGTCCCCCTTGACAACACTGTATTATAGTAATGATGACTAGGATGATTGGTATAAACTAGGCTCTTGTGGCGAAAGGTTTGTGTTCTATTTATGATGGTATACGGCTTTTGAGCTTGTATGCTCTTGATGATTTTTTTTTCGTTTAGAATTTAGTTTTATTGTTGTTATTTGTATTGCATCCATATTTATTGCGTTTATATTAGTTTTTTGTCTTTTGCTCTTTGGTAAAGTCATTTTAATCGATGCTTGTAGCTATTCAGTCTATGGAAACTAGAAATTAATAGTACGTGTACAGCACGTTTTGTTACTTCAGAACTTACTGATGTTATCATATTAATGGTAATAGAGCCAAATGGAACAATATAGTCAAGATAACTGTTAATGGGAATAAAACAGTATATTATCGAAAATAGTATATGGCTAAAATATTTGGAAATTTTTACGGTCGTTGAACATTGTGTACAAGTACTTGAAACGACAGTAATAATGGAACACCCCCAAAATATTCAAAATTGGTACTTTCGTTTTTCTTTCGATTAGAATTTAGCGAAATTTCGCCCAGAATCTGGCTTAATCCTGAGAACCAACAATTGGAGAGAAGTAGACACAAAAACGACGTAGATCTTTTTTTATTTGCCAAGTATAAGACCGGCTCTTTCAAAGCTCGTAAGTATGGGATGGGTACAGAAAATCATTTGAAAATACCTTGCTGTTTCCTAATACAACATTAATTGAGAAGATTTTACTGGGCCCTGGAGGAGAAAAACCCGTGGCATTCTTTCAGTAATATCTGTGACAGAAAAATCCTTTAAATCTAGATCTAACCTTAGATTTATAAATTATTTTTTTTTTGTTTCTAATCTCTTCTAAGGGTAGCTTTTGGTGCTATAGTAAGTTTAATTTGCATCCTACTTCGCTTTCTTTTTATAGTTTATTGTACTGTATTTTAGAGATTTGTCATTGTATGATTTTTAGGATTGCTGAGTGTTAGTTCCTTTCATGAACTTGGTCGAAGGTGGTCTAGATAGGGTATGTGAGGCTCGTTTAGAGTCAATGGCCACATTAATTACATTAGGTCAAGTCGTGGGTAGTTTTGTTGAACAATTCAAAGAATTTTATTTAATCGTTGCCAAAAAATAAATCAACAGTACCGAACTATCTTGTTCAACTGCTGACTAGTTGTTGGCATGCTGCTTTTCGCCCGTTCGATGCGTCTCTATTATGCCAGCTCTATATGGTTGGACTAAACCCCCCAGAATCCTCAGATTCAGTTTTGCTCTGATTACTTTCGAAACAGTGTTTATAAGCTTTTCGTAACTGGTATACGAGCTTTGGCTTAAAGGATTTAATGCTTAAAAGAACCTAGGTACTATGCACTTTGCACGTTAAGTCATGAATTGCTTATAGTGTTTATTTTCCTTTTAGCCTTCTGTTTTATTTATTTTTTTGTTTGTTTGCTAGGAATGGTTTTTAAACCGTAAATTCATGCTTTTATTTGGTTTTGCATGTAATTTCGTTTTTATTTCTAAGGTAAAAGAAGGGAAGCTTTTAGAAGAGGTGGGAGCTCAAGTCTCTACAGTTGCTAGTAAAGTAAGTGTTAATTTTTTTGTTTTTTAAATACATTTTATGCAGTCATTATTGTATATTCATACAAAAAAAAGTTATGAAAAAAGGTGGCCCTGGAATGAAGCCCCCCCTCCCATGTGCTTGTTGTACTGTATACCATTTTATAATTTTATTTGGGAAAAAATAGTTGTGATGTAGGTTGGGGAAGGTTAGACTGCCCGAATGATTGTCGAAACATTGACTCCTGTCCATTGTTATTTATGCATGTATTATTTTTTACTTCTTCTTTTTGTTTTTTCATTGATATAGAAAGCATGAAAAAGGTTTTTCATTTCCGTGCCAAAGAAAGCTTAGCTTGGAAATTGAAGCCTATGTTGTTTATTCAAATAATACTGGAGTGTTAAATAGGAACTTCAGGAAATATTGAGTAGAATTTTAAACAATCGCAAAATGGATTGTAAGCTGGCAAACTTATATCTTTAGACAAAGGTAGTCTTTCGAACAGAAATGAGCGTCTTAGTATTCATAACGAGCAAAGTCATATTATTTGGTTTCTACTTTCTTAATATTTTTTGTTTGTATGCCATTTTTCTTTGCAAGAGAAAAAAGATAAAAGTAAATTCATCCGATATATTAATTAAATGCAAGAACAACTGGTCTCAATAGATTTATCATCCTTTCGACTTATAACGATCCGTTCAAAGCCAGAATGATAAGTTTATGAATGAAATCAGGGACAAATTTCAAACAGAAAGTATATTGCTTTGTTTAATATTGATGTGCTGGTCATGTGGTTGAAAGTATGTCCAATTGTGTGGTTATTTATTCATGCGTTTCAGCATGAAGAATGTACTCAAAGACATCTTAGTATTAATTTTGTCAAATTGGGTTTTAACCCTTAACTGGTCGAGTGTTTGTTTTTTTTTTTTTTTTTTTTTTATGTAACTGGTCGGGTGGGGTGAATATTTACCCTATAACTTAAAACGCTTGTGAATAAAAACTATTTTAGATAGGAACTTGTAATTTAGTTTTAAGCAAATACAATATGTTTTACATAAAAATAAATCATCTAGATACATTCTGGGCAAAGTTCGTTGAGGTGGTCCTTGCAGCACCCCTTTTTGCAGATGCTGCAGACCCTAGTCGCCTTCCTGTCAGCTGAGCGAAGACAAAGACTACAGTACTTGTTTTTTGTGGCCAGAATGTGAACCTTCAGCGTATTAACTACCCTTAGGCTCGATTCCAAACAATATTGAACCCTAATTTTCGAAGTTCTCGAGAAAGGGGGTTGATGGATACTGTAACCATCAAATGAGGCTTCTTAAGGGATAGTCCGAACTGTGTGAGCATTTGTCGGCGCTGGATCACCTTTTCTTGACTCCTTGTTGTGTTGAAAAGTACTCCTATGTTTACGCCTGCAATACCAAGCATTACGAAGATAATTGCAAGTGGCCAGCGCTGACAGCGACGGCTGGTAGTGTAGTTGGCTCATTTTTCAACTGAAAGTAAGGAGCAATATTAAAACTTAAACGAACATAAACTATTACGTGCATTAAGGGGTTTGTCCCCTCCTCAATACCTTGCTCTTTACGCTAAAGGATTTTTAGTAATTTCAAAAGAGCTATTTATTCCAATTAAACGGCCTTTGTAATTCAGGGGTCATACTTAAGGAATTGGAACAAAATTCGAACTTTAGCGTAAGGAGCGAGGTATTGACGAGCGGGCGATCCCCCTCATATACTTAACAAAAATATACGAATGTGGAAGTTCGTTACCTAAGTTAATTTGTAAGTTCCGTATATTTAATGCTAATAAAAACGTTCGTAAGTAAAATTAGAAGTTCTAGGGGCCTTTTTAAGTAGTAAAAAAAATTGGAGGGCAACTAGGCCCCCTCCCCCGCCCCTTTAAATTAATATGCGAATTTAGTTTTATTCATTCATGTACGGTGAGCCAAAATGGAAACCTCCATTAATTCAAAAATGTTCAGAAATTAAATAAAAAAAAAACAGGTTTATTTTAACTAAAAATAAGGAGTGACATTAAAACGTAAACGGACAAAAATTATTCCGTATATGAAACGGGCTGTACTCTCCTCAACGCCCCGCTCTTTTCGCTAAAGTTTTACTCTTTCTCACAACTCTTCATTTTAAAACGATAGAAAACTTTGTGTAAAGAGCGGGGCGTTGAGGAGGGGACAGCCCCTTTCATATAGGCTACGACATAAGTTCTGTTCGTTTTAAGTTTTCAAGTCACTCCTTACTTTCAGTTTTTTTTTTATTTAATCCTTTTTTTTTAATCCCTAGGAAGGTATGAAGTGGAAAGTTAATCAAGAGTCTTGTTCTCGAAATAAGATTGTTTTTCAGTAAAATGCAAATGATGTTCTGGTCTTTAGCCCTACTCCAATTTTTGGTAATTTCTGCTAGTTTTAAGTTGGACTTGGGTATTTATTGTAATTTCTGCTAGTTTTGAATTTTACTTATTTACTGATACTGATCATGTTTGTTTTACTCTTGGATTACTATTTAACTTTGTATGTGCTCGGTTTAGGTTTAATGTTTTCTTTTCTTTGAAAATCTTCTTTTATGGAAAGAAATATTTCGTGATTAATCCCTAGGAAGGTACGAAGTGAAAAGTTAATCACCAGTTTTGTTGCTAAAATATCTAGGTGTAAAAAAACTATCAATCTGGATTTTGACTGCCCCAACTATTATTTCCTTGTGCTTGTCTAATCTATTATTTTCTTTTCTTAGGTGTCACATATAGGCCGCCGTGGTTGGCAAGAGTTTTCTGGTTCTAATGAAGGAGGCCAGGGGTTTGAAAATATGGAAGGACAGAACGGAAGATCAAATGAAAGATCATCCCTGCTCTCGGGTAGCAAATCTACAATGTTCACAAGGTTCGATTTGCATAGTTATCTTACTAGCTCTTTCGTAGTATTCTGGATAAATGAGATCTTGATTAGATGTTAAATGCGCATTGTTGTCCACCTTACTATTTTTGATGCTTTTCTCGAAGTAAATACAGTACCAACAAAAAAATCTGGCCGAATGAAACGAAGTTTTGTTTGTTTGAACTGAAGAGCTAGTTTGGATGACATTTTAATGTACATCATCTGTGAAATAAAAAGATTTGAGTGGTGCTACGAAAGATTTTCGAAGATAATGTGGGGCTGGGTGACTAGAAACTTAAATTATTATTGGAAATTAATGTGTGACTTAAGGGTGAAGGGGAAATTAAGGGTGACTAGAAAATTTATGCCATAATGTGTCAAGTCCGCCTTGCAAATTCGTTTTATTTCATGCTCAGGAGAAAATATTTTCTCTGGGCTATGGATAGCAAATTTTTGATGTATTTGATTTATGGAAGCTTGATGATTTAAGGTTATTATTCACACTTTTCTTGAACAGCCACGCACACCCCTTCCCTATCTCCTATAAAAATTGGTATTATTGAAAAAGTGGAGAGGCCAAAAAGATAATTCTGCGCCAGAATCTATTTACTCCTAGCTTGGATTTATCTCGACGGAAGTCTCGGAATAAAACAATCTAGATGGAGCTATACAAATTATTGATAAATATTATAAATATAAATAAATCAGAAACAAATAAGAAACATTCCTTAATATGGTAATAAATAGTAAACAAATGTAAAAAATGATAAATAGATAAAACAAAAGTAAGGGATATGGGGAAATGCACTTAGGCCATTTTCAATAGACTTGTTGAAACTGGGTCACATTTTATTTTGCCAATAAAACTTATGATTCAAAGGGATCAGTTTTTAGTCCGAATTTTATATTTCTTCGATTCTTTCTATGCCCGTCGACGAATACTTGAAGAATAGTGGCGTCAATTCACGGAAATTAGGGGGATGGGTAGAAATATGTTTTTCGAAAACTAAGAGGGTGGGACAAAAAATCTTGGGAGGGGGGCGAATGCCTCCCTTTCCGACCTCCCCCTCCATTGACGCTATTACTGAAGAAAAAAGCTAATATTTTCGTCGATACCTCTGCTCCACCGCCTTAAGAGCGTGAAAACCATATTTTTTTTTTTTTTGAAAAGCCATACATAACCCGAGGTGGCAAAACGTCACCTTCCCTCTCGTTTGTCCCTGATTAGTAATTAAAAATTTGTATATTGAAAAGCCACCTGTAGAAAAACTGACCAATTATTACATAATTGGTTACAAATTGATACCACATAATCTACCAAGTTCTTATGATAGCAGCCGGACTTAACCAGGGGAGCCTTTGGGAATAGGTTCCCGAGAGATCTCAAAATGTAAAAATTTTCTGGTGTGTATCATATTACTTTTTTGTATTTTAAGAATTAGCCCTCCTTCCGGCCTATACAAAAGTCATGCATACGCGTTTGGCTGCAGCCTAAGCCTTCCAAGGTTGATTGGCCTATTAATGTATTTCTTAATCAATAAAATAACAAATTTGTTCATGATACAAATCTATGAAGTAAATCACTGGATTCAACATAAATTTAGACTTTACATGAGGAAACCTGAATGTATGCACAAGGAATAGAAGCAGTGGGTCCCTGTCACTGGTGATAGTAGCTTTTATTTTTGTAGTTCCTTGAATTAGGGGGCCCTTATTGGAATACAAACGTCCAATTACTAATCATTCAATTTCCACAGTTTTAACATTTTCTAACCAATGCCATATTGGAAATTTCAAATAGTTTTGGCAAATATCTCACAGCTAATCAGGCGGCATTTATTTGTAGTTCTGCTTTTTTCTAGCTCAGGCTTCCTCATTTTACATTTTAGAAGGTATATTTTTTTATATTTCTAATCAATAATTCTGTACAGATAAGTAATTTTTTGTAAGTGGTCCACAGAATAATGGAATTTCTGCAATTTTCCATGTCATTTCTTACATTTTCAGTGTAATTTGCTTATTTTCGAAGCTGTTACCTCGTGAGGTACAATCCTGTGAAGATGCCTGGTCGCAGTTCATGATTTTTGTATTTATATTAAAGAAAATTAAAAGTGTGATTAGGATATATTACAGAAAAAAAAAATCAACTTAGAAAAAGGGAATAAAGGCATTATACCAAATGTGTTGTTATATTGAGGAAAGGGGGAAAGAAAGAAAAAACATAACAAAAAATCCGTAAAAAAAAATATGCTAAACACTAAATGTCACTGTTGCAACTTAACTTTCATAATTACTACATTTACTGTTTTTCTTTATTCAACTTAAAAAAATGCAAAAACAATATTATGCCCCAACAGAGAGCAGAACTCGTAAGGCTTGGACAATACAAAGACATAGAAAAAAATATCAACATCTCATCATACTAATAAAAATATAAATAATACCAAAATGACTAAAGCCAATATTTTAAAGCAATAACGATTATTCTGTTATTATTCAAATGACCTGTTTCATAAGTCAGCTGATGAAGCAGTTCTACAGGCTGCGTGTCGTTGCAAACATATTTGATGTCCAGTCTCAGAGAGATCAAGTATTTTAGCTTTATTCGAAGAAGAAAAAATGAATAGCGCTTTTTTTTACGAAAAGCTCAGTTACACAGTGAAATCATTTGAAGAATTGGGAAAATTCACTCAAATTTCGATATGATTTCAGTTGTTTGAAAATAACGACTGTCACGATTCCGATTCGTCGTCGCATCACTAGTAACTATCTATGTTGTTTAAGATACTGACAAAAATTTTAATTTTACTCTAGGAATGAAAACTATCAGCAATTAGATGATGATGTGAGTGAAAATACTGCATGGACACCAAATCAAGGGTAAGATACATTTGCACTCTTTTTCTACACAACTTCTTCAAATCTGTTTCTATTAAAGAGTAATTTGCATCTACTATGTTCCTTTAACATTTCTTTGTATAGAATAATACTAAAATGTGTGTATCCTGCGCTTTTAATAGATATGTTTATTTGTTATTCTTTATGTAAGAAAATCAAATTATTCGATTCCTAGCTAAGGAAATATACCGCCTTTTCCAGTAGCACAATGTAAGTATGCTGGAATTTAATAAAACAAATCTTACCGCCATTTCTAGTAACACAATGTAGTTAAACTAAATTTAATAAAACAAGTCTTATGTTCCCAGTAGTCCTCTAATGACCCTTTATCCTATCTATGAATTCGCTGAGGCGTGTTCATAAGAGATAGAGAAACCAGAGGGATAGAGAAAATCGTTTCAAAACCGTATTTTTACTCTTCTCTCCAATTGTGAAAATGTCTGATATAACAAAACACAAAATCGCAAAGAAAAGAAGAACGAGAACAATAAACAGCCAATGAAAAATTTGAAAATTATGCAAATATTTCGGTCAAGACCTCCGCTTGACCGTCCTCAGTACGGAATAAACCGATAAAAGTATAAAAAAAAGAAACCTTAAAACAAAACACAAAACTAAAATATGAAGACCCTTTCTTAGTAACGGTGAAAGGGTAACTGAATAATAAACACAAGTCTAAATGACATTTCACAATTTCATCTTACGCACGGCACTCTTAAAGGCTGATCGCTTTCCAGGTAGATTATTATCAGATATTTTATTTGATATAATCTTATAGTCTAATATACATATATGTATCAACAATTTGTATTCCTGGAATCTTGCACGAAGAATACTCAAATGGTGACTTCTTGACTTCTGAGGCCAGAAATCAACGGTTTTCGTAGGGGAGGTAGCATTCTTTTTTTTCTTTTTGGGGAAAAATGAAGGGCACTAATACTAATCTGAGTTTGGCAGGAAATTCATATTTTGTTAGTTTACAGTCTATAATAACAGAAACAAAAGAGCACAATATAATAACAAAGTAAGTAGTGCCATCCAATTCCCCATTCCAAATGTAATGGTCATTACTACGACAATTATATTTCAGCCCCCCCCCTCTGCTTAATGGGACAAAATTTAGTTCTATGTTGCATGTAAAACCTTGCTCTTTTTAAATGGATGTTATTTCGCATTATGCAATAACTTTTCATAAGAAATAAAGTATACAAATAATACAAACCAACAAAATCAGGAAAGTTCTGTATATAGCCTAGTTCAGTACAAACATATGTTCTGTAATCAGCTAAGTTTTGTTAATATAAAATTATATGTTATAGTAATAGGTAATCTTATTGGTAGGCTTGCCTGCTTGTAATTGAAATTAAGTATGTGATATAGTTATGGGCAAAACACCGGTAGCTTAAACCTTCAGAAAAATATTGGAATAGAATTACCTCCAATAGCTAATACCATGTTCTTGTATAACATAAAACTATTCTGTACTGCGCTAGGCAGTCGGATTCAAGCAGGAGAAGAAAAATCGGCTTTAATGCACTAATCACCGTTTGATGACTCTACTCAAGTGTAGAGAATCTTTATGTATGTTGGAGAAGTGACGTTTTTAGAATTTAAAAAAATATATATTTATTACCGCACTGCACAAATTTCTTTTTTTTCTTTTTTATGGTAATAATCCTATTTTTTAGGGAATGTATTTATGATCACACTCAAAAGCAAGAGTCAAAAAATCATTATGAAGATAAGACCTGTAACTGTCAATTTGCCTAAAATTGCCTCTCCAAGATTACCAATTGGTAGATATAAAAAAAAAACTGTTGAGGACTAAGCACATATTGAGTGGTCCAAATTCTTGGCAATGGTTCTTTATTGCATGTTTTTCAAAGCCCTCTGTCAATATTGTTTTGAAAGGGAAGTATGGATAATTTACCAACTTTAGGGCACATATATTAAAATACTATGTATATTTTCATTGTCTTAAACTCAGAGAATGATACGGGCCTGGTTTACAGATAAGCTTTGGACTTCACCTTGCATCACCATACCATTAAGAGTGACCCCCTTGTAGTGGGGGGGGGGGGAATTTCACATGCAGTTAACAACCGTTAATTAAACAAGTTTATTAACTCAAACTATCACCCAATGTGTCTAGAAAGAAAAATAGAAACTTCACTCACCAGAAACACTAGAATTATAAAATGAGAAATCCATAAATACTGCCATTGCCGATTATCAAAAATGATTTCAATACCAAAGTTAAACAATATATTATGTTTCTAAAACAAAGATTTTAGCATTTAATATTTGTTTTTTATACTTTTTGTTTTTATAATTATTAATTATTTTGCCAGTTGCGTAAATGAAACTATTTCATTTTATTATTAGGTTTGACATTCAATTTTGACTTAGTAAACGAGAATCAAATCAAAGTAAGTTTCTAATTCCTAGGTTTTCTGTTTTATTTTAAGAGCTTTCTACCCAATTTATTAAATTTTAGCGGAATTTTCAGTGAAGTTATGACCTGTATAAAGTCCATCGTGGAAAATCACAAGCTGTCCCACATAAACTCATGTGAATCTTAACTTTTCCCAAATAGTTAAGGTTTCATAATTATAAAAATAGTTTGAGTATGCCATTGTATTTTATTAAAGATAAGTCTTTTGTCAGTGTAAAATTTCCAAGTATAGTTCTGACCTACCGAAACGGATGTAGATGTTATTTCTGCTTTAACAGTTAAGATTTCAATGTTATGAAGTATTTTGAATATGGCATTTGTTTTATTAGAACCAGTATAAACAGATCATTATGAATTAGATCGAGCATGTATTTACCCGTAAAAGTTATTTATTAAAAAATCAAGAGATATCATTATCGTTAAGATAAAACCAACTAAATAATTGGGAGGGGTAAGTTGTATTATAGTGATCTTTTGTTTTAGACTATAGAGTTTAAACCCTTGTTGAGTTATAACAAGTTCTAAAACATGCCAACAAAAATATTTTTAACAGTGGTTATTCAACTTTAGTAGGTCATATTTTGGAAGATCAAGTTTTTTTTCTTTTTTCATTTTTATGCTAAACTCTCCATGTTATTATGTATATATGCTTATTTCATCGGTGAGATTTTTTGAGGAAGTTTGTTCTCTTTTTGTTTGTTTTACATCGTATTTCACTAATGACGGCTGTTGCATATATAGCCAAAATGTCCGATTAGGTTGTATTCCTTATGTTATTCACTCTTTTCACAATTTTTTTAGTTATCCTTTCATGTTCTGACTTAGGTATATAATATTGATTTTAATGAAATTTTACATATAACGGTATTTTAAATTGTAGGTCTGTAGTTGGAGGCTCTGACGGCCTAGAATGGGATTCCTATGCTACATCACATTCTGAAACCATATCAAATAATGGACATTTGAAGAAAAGTACGTCAATGCCCACGAAAGATGGATTTTTGGACTGGAAAACAGAGCCTGAAAAACCAGTTCCTAAGGGCAGAACTAGAGAAGAAATAGATGAAGAAGCCTGGGAAATACTAAATAGTTAAAGCTTTTGTGGATAGGGTTTTGTTTTAGCTTTTTCTTTTCTTTAAGGAGGTATGAATCAAGCCATTCCAGTTCATTTCATAAATATTGATGTGGCTGTATCTAAAGCCTTATTTTGAAGAAGTTCATTCTCCCTTTCCCAAAACTTCTGAGCTTTTTTGTTCAAAAGTAATTCCGTCACTGCTCTTAGTATTTATAAAAAGTAGTGACTTTTTTTTAGTAGACACGTAAAAAGTCGCTTATGACAAAGTTTTTGCTTAAATTTTTCGTCAAGCTTCTCCTTTGTGTTTTTGTTGCCTAATAATTTTCCTAATAGCTAAAATTTCTTTTTCGTCTTCTTTTGGATTTAATATTGAAGTTTTTTCAAAGTTGTAGGCATACAAAAACTTATAGAAACTTAAAAACGTTTGTTTTATCGAATATGGTAGTCATCTTTGGATTTGGTGAGACAGCTAGCAGACTATGGTTCATTGGTAGACACAGAAATCTGCTCACTGGGTAACTTTTCCTCGGTAAAAATGGAAATGTTTCCTGTTTTCGTGATTCTTCCACAAATCATAAACAGAATTATATGACTACAAAAGTAAAGCCTTTTCATAAAGATCATAAGCATCTCTTTCCTTCTTTGGGGTTCCCCAGAAATCTCAGTAAAACTTTGAACTCACAGGATCGTTTAAAGAATAATCATCTAGCTTAAGATTAGCAAACCTTACTGTCTGAGCTAATATCCCACTTTTATTATAGTTATTAATCTAAGACCTTGTCATTGGCTGTCAAATTTAGTGTATTTGAAAAGCTATAAAATGTTGCTACATTTTGCTACAAATTCCTATATAGATATTTTAGTCAAAACTATGCTTGTGCAATGACTATAGCAAACTTCTAAGAGAGGAAACTTGTGTTTAATAGCAATTCTAAACAATCTCAACTTTAATGTAACAGATTCTGGATTTTAGTTGAATGCTCCAGTGTATTCGGATCTAACCTGAAATTTCCTGAAAATAGGCATACTCTTTTGTTTTCTAACAATTTCTGATACCTGTTGTAAAATAGTTAGTGTACAGTATATAGGCTAGTTCAAAAAATTTCCACAAACATACATGTTGTGACTTGTTGGCAGAAATAGTCTCTTTATCTTTGACCCAAACTGAAGCAAACCTAAAAAAGGGTTTTAAAAGAACAACTAATATTTGTATTTTGATTGACTATTATTTTACTGTGTAGTGTTAGACGGTATTAACTGTTATTTTCCCTTCAGGAACGAACTTGAGTTTCCCCTTCTCTTTGAGTTTGTGCCTCCTATCGCACTCTTGAGCCCATCTTGCGTTTGCCATAGCAGGACTGTATTAAATTTATAGGGTCTTATTTGTAATTTAGCAAAATCTAGATGCTTAGCTAGGTTTCCTATCGTCGTAGCTTCCAGATAATAATGGATATATCAACAGTTCTACACTTGTATTGCTGTACCTTTTTATTTCTTCGTGCCAAATTGGTGAGCTACCACTCTGGATATTGTTATTGCCGGGAGCCATTGTAAGGGAAATTCGCCTTTTCAAGATTTATAATTTTTGGGGAGAAAACGAAAAATTTTTTTTACCCATTTTACCAGTTGTTCAGCTTTATGGGTGATTATGATCTCCCGCTGACTACACATTCTAGTACAACTGCCTCCTCTCTTCCTTCCAAAGAGAAGGTAACTACGGATGTAAATTAAGATTCTGCCATTATTTATTGAGTAAATCCAGTTCGGAATAGATTTGTATTTTGTTCAGTTGTTACATTGCCAATTTAGCTTGATACTGTTTAGAGAATTTCAAAGATAATTGTATTACATGTCGGTTTCCAAATTTCTAGATGATACTGATGTAACGCTTATGTTATTTTTGGAGCTATTTGACTTTAAGCTAAATAAATATTAAAATTCGTCAACAGTTATAATCAGTTGACGGTAATGATAGACTGCATATCAGTAGATGTTTTGGGGGACTATATGTGTGTCTGTAGTTTTTATTTGTGTTGTTAATTTTCTGCTTGGGTCTTCAAAATTTGCCACTTCTGTTAGGTAGGAGCTAAGAGTATTTTCTTTACTTAAAATAGAGGTCTTATTTTTTTAAAACTTGAGGTGAAATGATATTAAGGTTTCTTTCATTTAGTGATCGTTAGTTGTGAAAACGAAGGCAGAAGGTTATCTGTTTAATTAGTATCTAGTAGCATTGTTTAGATAAGTTCTGACTGAAGAATGTAAATTTTGTTCAGTTAGAAAGATTAAGCACCGTCGCCATCTGGACGTTGGATGCATACCCGATTGAAAACAAAGTTTCTTGAACCATTCCTAGAAAATTTTAAGAAAAAATCCTTTAAATACCTTTGTTATACATGTTATCAATTTTACATCCTTAATAGTGCAGTTAAAAAACTTAAATCAAAGGTAAAGGTGAATAAACGTTCGCCAATAGGATTTTTTTTTTCATTTTCATCGAACGGCCCAGAATCTGGCTGATGCAGGAGAATTCGACATCTGTTATGACTAAAGTTTCGAAAGCTTACTTTCAGTTTCCCTGTTTATTAAAGGAAAGGAAATGTAAATAGTCTTCTATCCTATTCCTGAATTACTTTTACTTGTAAGTACAAATAGAGACTTCCTTCCAAAAACCTGGATGAGCAACACCTTGGAATAAATGTTCTGTTTATTTTTTCAAGCCGACTAGTTAAATTCTCATTTCAGCTGCTGTAGATAGCTCAAGACAATTCATGATAAGTCTTGGACAAGTCTGTAAACATGTTTTTGGCTATTTTCAGGGGAAAAAAAGAAGCCAAATTGCCCTCCCTCCCCTATATTTTGAGAAATACTATTTTTTATCTTCATTTATTTTAAATCGAAGAAAAAATTCTTGTTTAAAAAAAGGAAAAACAAATTTCGTGACTCGGTGCTCCTGACTACAGGGGTTAGTCACTTTGGGATTTTCCTAGGTATGCCAGTTTTTGGTATTTTCTGTATCATTTTTATTTTATTTTTAATCATGAAAGATAAATTGATATGAAAATTTTCTTCGAGTTTCAATAATGGCCAGATTAAAATTCAAGTCTACCAAGATTTCAATAATTTAAAAAATATTACCTATAAAGCTGTTTCCGTCGTTTTTTTATTTAAGTATATTAGATTTCGAGAACATGTCTATGCTGTTCATGATCATAAAAGCAAAATAATAACTTTTTTTTCCCAAGACCAAAAAGAAACAAAGAAAGAGATTAATTCAGCCCCATGATTATAAAAAGCATTGAAGATTAAACCGTCCGATAGACTACTAGGCCTATACCTATAAAGAAAAAAATATATATTGGAGCTTTGGTACGTAACAGGATGTTATAATGTGCCTTTCTATTAGATATGTCTGGGGAAGATTAATATGCTATTTTAGCAAAAAAAAAGTTGTTTTTTTTTTTAATTTGAATAAAAGTAATTTTAATATATGTCTGCGGTTAGTTCTTGTGATTTCATTAGTTCTAATGTTCAAGTTATTTTAATCATGTTCTATTTTATTCAAATTATATGGTTTAATGGTTTACATTGCCTTATTTAGGTATAGAATCACAGTAGGTATTACGAAAAAAAAAATAAAATAAATAAAACGTTTCTTAGGTTGGGGTTGAAGCTGTTTCCGTCGCCTATAAGTTAAAATTGAATGGAATATTTTAATATTCTTTTCATTATTATTCATTATAAATCTTTTTTCCTCCAGAAACTTATTTGACAAAAACTCGTCAAATGAGGTTTCTTTTTAAGCTACTTGTGATTTGTGTTCATAATTGGCTCTCGTGGACGTTGTCCTATAATTGAGTTACAAACAGAAAAAATTGGATCTTATTCCAAAGGCTACATTTAAAGATGCGCATTTAGCGGACAAGAAATGTTACCTTTGACTAAAAGACCACCTAAACAAATTTTGTATGCTATATACCATAAATTAAAAATTTTATAACGTCAGTTCCACTCTCCTGCGAAACATGAAAAATGTCCTTTCATTTTAGGTACGACGATTTATACTTAAACCCCACATGTTTTGAAATGTTTTAGTGTCATTAAAACCATGCCACAAAATATTCTAAATGCATAGGGTTGGGGGAAGGGGCGGGAGATATGGACAAGTTTTTCGCTTAGCACTTGATAATAGATGTGCAAGTTCGTTTCCCTTATATCCCCCAGAGGTTTCTTTTGTCATTGGGAGATATCTATTTTGAACATTAGGTGGCTAATAAGTTGCAAAAATAGCATGTATGTAAATTTTTAGTCTTTTTTGTTGAAGGGCGATGTTCCCTGTTAGAATCAGGAGCAAGAGGGCTGGAAAGCTCATTAGTGAGTCACCACTAGAAAGCTGGCCAATCGTGAAAGATGCACAGCTTCGTTATATTTTCCAGGATCGTTTAATATGAACAAATCCAAAAGTTCTTCGCAAAAGAATGACATTTACCAAATTAGAGCGCAGAAATTAAAACAAAATTATATCAATAGGAACAAACTTAAACAGACATGTGGGTAATGGAGATGACTGCCAGTCACTGCCCTCGAGATCTTTAGTAAGTTGTCTTTGAAACGTTGGGGCCTCCTGTGATAAATTTATGGATTCGTACTTGAATCGCGTTTGCCGTGAAAAATAGTCGTACATCGTTTACCGCCCAGTAATTAATGTGTGATACCTTGGATTCTTTGGCTTGGTGCGAACGAACAAACTCCATACCTTAACGTCATCTATGGCTAGAACTTTTCTTAAAGTACCAAAGACATTAAAATAAAAACACTTTACACCTTGACTCCATCTTAGGTCTATTTTATTTTTGTAAACCAGAACTGCTGCTGCAGTGATGTCCGGTAGGACGGAGGTGTGCAGGTTGCGTAAATCCCTCTGGTAGGTCCGGCGCAGTGTGTTTCTGGGTCTTCCTCGGCTACGATTCCCTGGTTTTCGTTAGTGCAAAGCGGCTTTTGGGAATTTATGGTCATCCATACGTAGGACATGTCCCAAATACCTCCACCTTCTGGCTCTGATGATGTCGATTATTGAAGGTTGTCGTGTCCTTTCACGGATGGACTGGTTTGTCATCTTCTGTTTCCAGTGGGTATTCGATATTCTGCAAAGACATGATTTTTAAAAGCTAGGACTTGACTCTCTTGTTCTTGATTCCGGTGACATGTTTCTGCTGCAAAGATTACTATTGGCATAGCATTGCTGTTGAAAAGGTGTAGCTTCAGGCACAGAGAAAATCTCTGAGATCTCCATACTTGACGCAGTTTGCTGAAGGCGCCATTTGCCTGTTCTATTCTGGTTATTACTTCTTTCACTGTCGAGTCTGTGTCCTCGATGATACTTCCTAGGTATTTGAACTGGACAACTTGTTCGAAATCTTGGTCGTTGCATTTAATGAGCGGAGGAGAGTCGCTTGTTACCATGCACTTGGTTTTCTCAGCACTCCACACGTAGGCCAAGATGGTTTGCCTTTATATTGCCCTCATCTAGTAATTCTTGAAGCCACTTTTTGCTTGACTCAAGTACTGCTATGTTGTCTGCAAAGTCAATATCATAGACCTGAACTTCGGGGCTTAATCTGATGCCTCTTGTCTCTGTGTTCCGCAGGATGTAACCAATCATTATCACAAAAAGTACTGGTGATAGAACACTCCTATGTTTTACTCCGGACTAAATCTGGAAGAAACGAATTTGGGCTTCTGGTGTCTTGAAGAAGCATTCGCTACCCTCATACATGGTACTGATAATCGTCAATATTTATTCAGAGACTCCATAATGAATGAGAATCTTCCATAGGCTTTATCGATCTACGAAGTGGAAGACCTCCTCAAAGTCCACAGAGAATAGATCTTCGAATGACACTCTCTGCTTTCTTCAGTTAGAAGTATGAATGTGAATGTAAGATCTGCACATGAGCGATTTGGCCAGAAGCTATACTGTTGGTCTCGGAGGAATTGATTAAGTTGTGTTAGGATCCGCTATAGGATAATATGTCAGAGCATCTTCTCAGGTATGGACAGTAAACTTATATTTCACCAGTGACCTGGCTCGGTAACGTCTCCTTTCTTTGAATATCCTGATGAGTGTGCTGTGTTTCCAGTCTGATGGTACTTTGGCCGTTTTCCCAATTCGAGTGAAGAGTAAAGACCAAAGAAGAGATACACGAGGATATTGATGCCTTTATCATCAATATCTACCCAGCAAACTTATACTCTGCCAGTTGCCTGGCTTGGTAGTCTGATGGTAGTTTGGCCGTTGTGTAAATACGAGTAAAGACCAAAGAGAGATGCATGAGAAGTTAGATGCCTCTATCATCAGCATCTACGCATATGCAGTCCAGCCCTGGAGCATATGCAGTCCGGCCCATACTTCATTGACTGTACTCTATTCTGTCACCAGCACCCCCGATGGATTTCTGACCAGGCTGTCTCTATTCGTCGGTCGTTTCCTTATGATATATCTTCCTTCTTTCTTCTATTAGTTGCCATGTTTGCTCGGACAGCCACTGGTCTTTAGGGCGCCTAGGGTTGATTTAGCTATTTCATGGTACCATTCCGTCATGAATAGGGCTGCAAATTTGTTGTATAGCTCCATTGCTAAAGCTCGTTTTAATGTCTATTCTTAGAGTCTCTCAGAGTCAAAAACAGGGTTGGGGGCTGTCCTTTTAGTTGCATATCCTCTTTAACTTTAGACAGAGTTTGACTATCATAAGGTTATGATCTGATCCGTCAGCTCCTCTTTAGTCCCAAACTTCTTGTAGACTCGATCGCGATTTTCTGCTTATGAGCTAGTGATGAATCGGATTTTTGGTCACTCCATCTGGCGACGTCTATGAGTACTATTGTACTTCTCTCCGAGGAAACAGAGATCCACCAACTACAACGTCATTCATTAGAACACAATCAATCAGCTCCCCATTTTCGTTTGTTTGATCCAAATTATGGTGGCCATGAACTTTTGGGCTGAAGAATCGGTCGTTTCCTACTTTAGCGTTAAAGTCTCCATGGAAGCAACCAACGTCATGCCTTGGTATATCTTTGGCTAAGGGTTAAAGTGATCTATAGAACCCGTTTTTTTTCTTCATCAGTGGCTTCATTTGTAGGTGCGTAGCAGACAATGGCTGTCAGCTTCGAATGTGTTCTCAAAAACTTTGCAGTTAATATTGTCGGGGATACGGAAGTCAATTTTTGGAGCGACTTGTGGGTCTACTTTGGCATCATCACGGCAACTCCGCTTCTTGCTTATGTCGGACCGCTGTATATAATCGTATGGTCAGCATCAAGATTTTTTTTTAATCCTGAACCAATCCATCGCACTTCTGACGCTGCTAATAAGTCTAGATGGTAGCCTGTCATCATTTCTTGTACTTGCTCAGTTTTGGACGGCTGAGACACGGTACATTCAAAAAACCAAACTTCAGGTTATAATTCGGTTTCATAAATCATGTCCTTGGGTCCGTATATAGTGAGAATCGTGTCCGTAAATAGTGAGGATATGTCAAAATAAGTAATGTTTTGAATCAGATGGAAAAAAGATTCTATTGATATTTCGATAGTCAACTAAATGGATCAATGCAACAAAATAGGATAGATTACTTGATCTTTCAAAAAAATTTCTCCTGTTGGTAGGGCAATTAAGTTGAATCGTTCAATTTTGAAAAACTTTTTAATTCATTTAGATTTCCTTTCAATTCATTTAGAAACAAGTTGTTAGAGTTATATCCTTTCATAGTTTTGATCATTCAGCACCTGTTTTTGTTTTGTTTGTTACACAGTTTGACCCCAATTAATGACAGTGTCTACCTTTTGCTGCAGCAATCAGAAAAGTTATACTTTCTACAGCTACATAATGAAATTTTTTCGCTAATTTTCTGCTGATTTTTCACACACATTCTTTATTTTTAAACTTAACGCTTGGTAAGTATTAAAACGGAATAACAGCATAGAACATCTTTTGCATTAATATCGAGTTCCCAGGTTTTCTCCATTTTCTAAGACGTATATGGTTGTGTAAGATTCTACAATCAATTTAAAGAATTTCATTTTACTGTATTTGATACTTAGAAGTATTGTTAATGCACCTCTTATGTTATATGCTACTGTCTAGGGATATAGAGAAAGAAAGGTTAAGATGGTTAGGATCGTATATCGTCACGTTGTATGGATGAAAGGTCGCCGAAAATAGCGCTTTTTGAGACTCCAGTTGGGGCAAACCGAAAAGCAGGATATCGTCGAGTAGGGTGGGAAGAGAACAAGAAAGAAGAAATTAAGGAAATGGGGACTTCATGGAAGGGAGTAATGAATAAAGCTTTGAACAAAGTGAGAAGGAGCATGCGTAGCTGCATTGACATCAGGCAACTTGGTGTTTCGATTGATTGTCAGTAGTAGTAGCACAAGCCTATTTGCTTTCAATGTCAAATTCGAGAACGAATATCTAAACTCAATTTTTGTTAGAATCTAGTGTCTTGTACGCTAGTTCTTGTTCTTTGTTTTCTACGGAATTTCAGCAACTGTGAATCAGGTTGTCCATTGTATAAGGTATCCACATGTTCAATCACTTATGGTGTGATCAACGTCTGGTCAATGACCCATCTTTTCTTCTTAAGAGAACAACATTTTGATAATTACTTAAACTTACAAGGAACCTGATTGATTAGCAAACCCAGTGGGAACGATTTTTTTATCGGAACTATCCAAAATAACTGAAAATACAATAACTAGATAAAATGGATATCCTTGATTGCGCAAAAAACACAGACGTTTTATCTTCAGCACTACTTTGAAAATCAAACGGGAAACAGACGCGACCTCCAAATAACCTAACTAGAGCAAGGCTTTACTTACATAGGTTCAGAACGTCCTCGTTGAACTCCTTGGGGTTACAACTCATGCGCAAGAGCTGGCTGTATCGCGTTAGCTGATACGGTGCACAAACAGGTCGGCTATCTTGATGTCGGAGCTCTCCGTCCTTTGTTCTTGCAGCGTGCCTCATGAAGGAAGCTCATGGAGAGATACTTTAAGTGCCATTTTGCTTGACGTGGCTGAACCAGAGCAACTGTTGCTTCTTGGCTCTACTGAGTGTGGTTTTAGTGGACTGGAGTCTTCAGCGTATTTCCATATTCGTGATGCAGAAAAGAGTATGCTACTTTTCTGCAAGAAATGGCCCGCCGTTTCGACTTGTCGTCTGCCTATGGTAAAAACGGGAAGTTATCCAGTTTATGTCTGGTAGCCAGCCTTGCTAAGGCCAGGATTTACCAATAGGCCCGGGCCTCGGGGTGCTCAATGCCAGGAGGCGCAATAAATTATTGCTGAGTGGTTTTTCCTTAACAAAAACTCGACTGATGTGATTTATTGTCGAAGTGCCAAGTGTACTCCGCGGTCGCGCTGCCTATTCATAGAAAAGTGACTTTAAAACGGCACAGGAATTCCTTGTCCACTTATAAACTGTCAGATGTCTCCCAAGAATGGCAGCTGAGAGCTCGGTAACACCACTATCTTTCATTACTTTTGGCTCATCAGTTACATTCTTTTCAGTGCTTCCAATATCCCTGAATTTTCGGGGATTTTCCCGAAAATATTGCAAAAACGCAGCCGCAAAAACGCTTGGGCCTAGAAGCGTCTAAGCTTTAAATGCTTTGATGCTTCTTTGGCAGGACATTTAAATGCCATGCCAATATGTTGGTCTTTTTTGCATAGATTCTCATCCCAAAAGGTTTGCTGGCATCGAGGAGTTTATCAGAGTGTGCCTACAATTCCTGTGAAGGGTTGGCTAGTTAATTAATATCAATGTAGGTAAGATTGCATATTACCAACCCTCCTATTTTAGCATCATCTGCTAATGTGCAACACTGAAAGAACGGCTATTAGAAAGAGGCTGAAGACATACGGCGATAAGATATAACTCTGTAGTGTTCCCAACGAAGTCGTAAACTCTTCTGACAATCCGTCCGTGGTTAGTACTTGGCCTTGGCACTGTTACAACGGATTTTGGTAATTTGCATTATATCATATGGGATTCCATAATAAGGAGAAAAATATGGCAGAGTCCTTGGTGCCACATCAGGTCAAATGGCCGTCAGAAATCAAAGAAAAGCGGTTATAGTTCTAGGTTGAATTTCATGCGTCGTTCCATGAGTTGTCGAATGACAAACATCACATCAATTGTGGATCTGCCAGGGCGAAAGCTGGCCTTATATTGTTCGATGGGAAAAGCAGTAATCACTTGTATGTGTCGGAGTAAGACTTTTGGTCAAAACACGTGACTGGTAGCTTGTGAAGCTATTTGGACAACAGTTTCCACATTTAATCTTTAATGTCTTTTTTTTGAATAGAGAGAATGGTGGCCTTGTACCATTGACGGTGCACACAACCAGTTTATCGTACGGTAGACACACTGGTATAGAAAAGATCAGTCACAACATACGATCTGACCTTAATAAGTTCAGCGGCGGCTCCGTCTGGGTCAGGGACTTTTCCTTGCTTGAGCGATTTGGTTGCTGATTTAGTTTCTGACTTGAGTAGGGGTGGGCCTGAAGCTCTTTGTCGGGTATGGGGAATCGTTTCTGTATTTCAGGATCAGAAGCTCCTGGGGTTTAAGTTTCGGTTTGAAGTAGGCCTACTCTGTCAATCTTTCGAGTTTACTTCTTGAGTCGCTAATCTCTTTTCCATGTCAAGGATCACATAGGCTACATGCGGTTACTTTTTGAGACTCAACTCACGTACCAATCTGAAAACTGCCTCGTTCTTTCCTTGCAGTCTTCTGGTTTCTTCTGCAGGTGGTTATATAGTGCCTTTCTGATCATTTGATCAGCTATTCTCTCGAGGAGCTTTTTGGTATCTTGGCTGTTGTGGTCGGAGTCTAATTAAGTCGCTTTCGCATATGATGATCTTATCTGTGAGTCATAGCTTTTCATTGTTATTTTTTTATTTTCCGAGAATGTCATTTGCTGTCGTGATGATGGTCGATGTGGTATCTTCAGATAAGGTTTTTTGCCGTTAGCACACATCAAGGGAGATTGATTAGCCAGTATCTTTCAAAATCGTTTCCCTGACAAAAGTCGAGCAATCCCGCCCCCTGACATTGACTTTCCCACATTAGATCAGGTCGACCGTCATTATCATAACCGACTACAGCGTTGAAGACCCCCAAAAAACAATCAGTAAGTACTTTTTTGGGCTTTGGTCAAATAATGCTTTGCTAAGCCTAAACGAAACATCACAATAATCTAGTTTTTAGTTATTTTGTGGTCCGTCTTGAAAGCATCAAGGAGTCGGTCCATTTCAAACTTTTTTAGAAAAGCCCTCATTAATTATAAATTATCTAAAAGGGCTGGAAAAATAATCAGTATTTTTAGCAGAGACTTATCATCAAGAAGCTCATTAAAAACAATGGGGTACTTGAGATACATTCTGTGGGCTTAGGGTCAGGTGAGAAGTCAGTTGACCCTCTGCTGAGTAGAAAAGCCATATATTACTTTGAAATAATCCTAAATGACTCAACATAATTAATTATGTTTAAGAAGGTATGGTATATGACTGTTAAAATGATCATTGCCAGGGAATAAGCAACTGTTTTCCAGGTCCAGCAACCATTTTGTCAGTTGTAAGACGTTTCTTGTTGTTTTTGTTTTGTTTTTTTCTTAGAGAAGGCAGACTTGCCATGATACTTGGAACTGCGGTGACTACTATGAATGAACACTACACAGATTAAGATAACAAATTACATGTTGGATAATTATTTAGAACTCTTGACAAAATATTTTTTTAGTGCCTCTAAAGCTCTACCCCTATGAGATATGCTATTTTTCAAATCTTTACTCATCTCAGCGTATGTTTGCTCATACCCTAGTGGTTGAAAACATGGATCCCATCCAAAATTTCGAGGACCTCTCGGAGATACAATAGTGCCATCTGTCATCCCTTTGAAAAGCAGAACATCATCTTTTGGATCCCCAGTATGAAATGCAAACGTACACAGGGCATATCCAGACTTGTCTTCCCATCCTTCCAGCATCCTATGTAAACCTTCAGGCCCAAGTTTTGATAGAAACCACTTAATGTATGGACCTAAAACAATAAGGCTTAAAATATCATCAAGATGTTAAAGTTTTTTTTCAATAATCAGAGCAAAATATATGCAAAAGTGAAATTCAATTAAAACAACATTTTCATTGCTGTAAAAACAATGGTAAGATTTCTAAATCTTCTCCTAGATTAAAAGTATACGACAGGCTCATATTAAAATGGGTCACAGATAAAAGCTTTATATTGGCTAAATTACCACTGATGTAATTGGAATAAGCCGGACCAGATCAAGACATTGTGGCACTCCTAGGTTTGTGACATTTTAGGACGCAGATCATTTTTATCGGGAGGTCAAAGTAATTGTGTTAGATCCCCGAAATTGAGGCGACTTATCTAATGTAGGACTTCATATTGTGGTCTGTAGTCTCAGTTCAAAATAAGAGGCTGGAATTATTACAGGTTTTTTTGTTGAATTATCAGATCTCAGTACTATAAGTAGAAGTTTTATATCAAGTTCAGTAACATATGCAATTGCGCAAGATTTTAAAATAGCCTACTCGTTTTTGAAAAAAAAAAAAACAGTAAGGTCCTTCTAGCTTAGGACTGCAGTCAGCTTGGGCACAGGACATAAGAACTCCCACAGCACAATAGATTTCACCGTTAAAAATTTTGAAATTTTGATCACTCTACTTGTATATAAAGTTCTCAGAATTTTATTTCTTTGTGATTTTATCCAAATTAGGAGCTTCTGTTTTAACAAAGAAAGTAAAAAGCATCATTCAATCTAAGCCATACAAAAAAAGATTCACACATAAAACGAATGTAACCCCTATGAATGTATGAAGAAAAACCAAAACAAACGAAAGGAAACTGTCATACACGGGAGTAGCGCCAAAAACTGATGAATTGTAGATTGACAGTTTAATATAAATTGACATTCATACCTGAAACCCTTAGGATTTATTAAAGCTATAAAAGAGAAAATGTTTAAAATGTATTTTGTTTTCGGTAAGGCGTAAATGGAATTTTGGTCTGTATTGAGGAGGCATCTAAAAAGGAGAAAGAAGACCTGTTGCCCTCTGAGCTCTTTTTAACATGTCCTAGAGGTTTCACCTTAATACCATTAGCCTTTTTAGAGAGACGTGATCGAAGATGCCCACCCTTTTCTAATAACAAAAGCTATATATATATAAACAATGGGCAACTTGTATGCTTGCAGCCCTTACCCCATGGGCTGTTGGGGCTTTTGTTATCCCTGGAGGCATCTTTATATGACCTTTTGACCATTTGGAACAAAATGGCTATCTCAAAATTCTGATAATCTGACATGTTTCATTTGGGGGGAGGCAGCTAAAAGGGCAAGGGGGACGCTGGTTGCCACCAATCACTTTTGACTGTCAAAAAGCATACTGTAAATTTCAATTTCAAATAGAGTAAGGCCTTTCCAAAATTAGATCTAAACAGGTACCCAGAGAAATATGGGGAAGGTAAACATAAAGGGAGTACAAAAGGACAGGGAGGCTGGCTCCTACCCCTCATTGCACTTCCTAGTAGAAGGACAATGAGACAGAGATCAGCACCGCCAGAAGGGACTGTAAGGTCAAATGCTGTATTCTTTTTTTTAATACCTCATTACTCTTTACTTAGGTTTTTTTTTACATGCTATACTAGGATTTTATCTGTATGACCTGCCCTCACAACTTACATTAAAATACCAACAAGTTTCCAATATCACCAAACCAAACAATCAAAACTTACTATCAGAATTACGACTAGTTAAAGATATTTAATAGACTACTGACCTGGCAAACCTTCTAAAGCATTGAAACATAAACATGTATCTTCAACTATGACTGCAGATTGAATAATTTTTGAAGCTTCTAAGCATTTTGCTTTGCATATGTCATCAGTTTCTCCTTGGAATTCAGGTAAATCTATACTTTTATTAACGACCTAAAAGACAAAAAAGGGAATTGAAACATATATTGACATTATGTCTTGCTTGAATATTCAAGCTCAAACTGCAACATGAATAGTCAAAATTACTAGTCAGCTTAGTATTCAGGGACCAGTTGATCAACAGTAAAAATTTAGGCTTATGTACCTCATGGAGCATATATTTTCCAATGATTCCAAAAAATTGCTCAATATTTTTTCGTATATCTAGGCATGGACATATGTTCAGGATATCTTTAACAAAAAAAAAAAAAAAAAAAAAAAAAAAAAAAAAAAAACTTGCCAACAAAGTAAATAGTAACAAGTTAATAATATACTATAATTAAGTACTTGACTAATTCAATTTTAAGGTCATATATCTACCTACTGGCATAGCTAAATGCAGCTGTCATCAAGATTGCCATGTAATTTTTTAAGTTGTCATCACCCAGAGCTTCTAAGCAAAGCCAATTTCATTCAATCATAGCAAGAAACTATAGGAACTTGATTTAATTTTTGTTAAAGCAACCATTAAGGGATTAAAATCATTTAGATTTTAAAGACACCTACCAGCTTTAGCAGGTGTTTGGCCTCGTCATATCGTTTGTGCAAAGGCCTCGTCATATCGTTTGTGCAAATGCCAAATCCTAAGAGTGTTGTTCATATTTATGGTCTCTTAGATTTTCAGGCCTCATTTGCTGTGATGACTGCAACTCCTTAGTTATGACAGCCTCTACTCTGATTCCTTAAAAAAAAAAGTTGACTTTCAACAATGACTTTGCAATCTCTGACATACAACTCATTGGCACTGCAATCTTTTGATATGTCAACTGTGATGAAAAGTTAGTAGAAATTAAAATTCAGGTACATAAGCATGAGGACTTCAAGTTACAATGATGTCTGAATAAATAACACTTTCCGGAGACAAATTTTCTGATGCTCAAATAATTTGTACTGTTTGGATTTTATTTTTACACCTATAGATTTGAAAAATACTGACTTTTCTGGTCTGTTCATTGAGAACTACATTTTTTTTTTTTTTTAACAACAAATTTGCCCCCTTCAAGATTTTGAAAAAATATTTTGCTCCCCTCCAAAATTATTGTTAATTATGTGATTTGAACAGATTTTGTGACTTGAACATTTAATATCATAATTGATGTCTGTAAACACAGGCTGGTCACAGCTCAAGTATTACTTGAGGTGATGCTTCCCTAAGAAAAACTAAATTTAAAATTCAAAATGACCACATAGTGAAACAACAATTATTAACAATAATTTTATATAAACTTAATTTTTGCAGCATATATTCAGGAAAATCCTGTGAGTAGGACTAATGCTACTAATTCTTGAAATTTTTGGTTCTGAAAATCCTGTCTACCACTAATGCTACTAATTCTTGTTGTAATAAACATTGGGTATATAGGTAAGATACCCAGTTAGACAGCTAATTATCACTAAAACAATTAAATCACTGTAAAACCTCTTAATCATATTCTTTACCATGTGCAATCATAAAATAGTCTAATATCTTCATTTTTTCCACGGACGTAGCTATTATTATTCAACTTAGAAAGTAGAATAATAGAGTTTAAAACATACTGATAGAAAACAGTGGAGCCTAATCATGGAAAAACATCTAAAGCTTGAAATTAATTTTCAAAAATGCTTTTTCTTTGAACAGAGAATCTTTAAGTTAGAAAAACATATCCACATAGAGAATGAATCTATCATGGACAGATTTAAAATAAGACAAGTGTTGTGAAACATAATAATGGTATTTAAATAACCTGGGGTCGTGGAGTAACTTTTGTCTAAAATCAAATGTTGAAAAAGAAGAAGATTTCAAAGATTATATCTGACAATCCTAACTAGTCAGCTAGAAACACAGAAGTCAGCTTGAAACAATTCAGACAAGAGCCTGCAAAATAATTCTTGGATCAAATTACAAAAATTACGAAGAAAGCTTGAGCGAACTCAGGCTCCCAACCCTGGATGAAAGGAGGCACGAAACGTTGATGAAGTTTGGAGCTGACATCCTGAAGTCCCCAACGCACCAAGACATCCTGCCTCAGTTTACTTCAATGGCTCACGCACACAAGACAAGGCTGGCAACTTTTAAAGAAGGAAAAGAACTGTTAGCCTACAAACTCAACGACAAGATTTTTAAACTCCTTCGTTCCATACTACGTGAAGCACTACAACGACAATATCCTCAAATCGAAGTGATAGCTCATCATGTGTGTTCTTTATGTTGCGTCTTTTTGCGTTTTTCTCCTTTTTTTTTGTTCGACGATACCCATGTTATTGCATTGTGATAAAGGGAAAGAATAAAGATTATTATTATTTAATCTATTCCTAACTATTGGCCAGTCAAAACTACCAAACACTATATACATAATGTCCATGATTAGGAGCCTGTTGTCTGCATACAAGAAACATACATTTTAATCAGATACTTTGTTCAACAAGAGCTAAGAGCTCAGATGGCACTTGTGACGAGGCAAGAAGAGCTAAGAGCCTAGAGATCATATGGTATGAGCTCTAGCAAAATTCTATGAATCAATAGATTGATTTAAAAGGAAAATAAGAGGCTTAATGCCGGTCAGGATTTAAAATAAGAGCTCTGAGTCACGATGTCCTTTTAAATATCAAAATTCATTAAGATCCGATCCCCCACTATGTATGTTATAAATACCTAATTTTTTCTAATTTTTCCTCTCCCTTTAGCCCCCTAGATGGTCAAATCTTGGAAAACGACTTTACCAAGTCAATTTGTGCAGCTCCCTGACACGCCCACCAATTTCCATCGTCCTAGCACGTCCAGAAGCACCAAATTCGCCAAATCAATGAACCCCTCCCCCCAACTCCCCCAAAGAGAGCGAATCCAGTACGGTTCCGTCAATCACGTATCAAGGACATTTGCTTATTCTCTCCACCAAACTTCATCCCGATTCCTCCACTCCAAGTGTTTTCCAATATTTCCCACTCCAACTCCCCCCAATGTCGAAAGATATGGTCGGCATTTGAAATAAGAGCTCTGAGACATGAATTCCTTCTAAATATCAAATTTCATTAAGATCCGATCACCTATTCGTAAAATAAAAATGCCCCAATTTTCACGTTTTCCAAGAATTCCGGTTTCTCCCTCCAACTCCCCCCAATGTCACAGGATCTGGTCGGAGTCTAAAATTGGAGCTTTAAAGCCCAAAACTCTTCTAAATACCAAATTTCATTAAGATCTGGTCACCCTTCCGTAAATTACAAATACCTCAATTTTCAAAATTACCCCCCTCCCAACTCCACCAAAGTGAACAGATCCGATCCAGTTTATGTCAATCATGTTTCTTAGACAGGTTTTTATTTTTCCCATCCAGTTTCATCTTGATCTCACCGTTTTAAGTATTTTCTAAAATTTCCGGTTCCCCCCAACTGCCCCCCCCCCAAATTACGCTGGATCCGGTTGAGATTTAAATAAGAGATCTGAGTCACGAGGTCCTTCTAAATATGAAGTTTCATGAAGATCGGATCACTCCTTCATAAGTTAAAAATACGTCATTTTTTCTAATTTTTGAGAATTACCCCCCCCCCAATAGAGCGGATCCAATCCAATTATGTAAATCATGTATCTAAGGCTTCTGCTTATTTTTTCCGCCAAGTGTCATCCCGATCCCTCCAATCTAAGCGTTTTCCATGATTTTAGGTTCCCCCACCCCAAACTCCCCCCAATGTCACCAGATCCGGTCGGGACTTAAAATAAGAGCTTTGAGACACAATATCCTTCGAAATATCAAAGTTCATTGAGATCTGATCACCTGTTCGTAAGTTAAAAATACCTCATTTTTTCTAATTTTTCGGAATTACCCACCCCCCCACTACCCCAAAGAGAGCGGATCCGTTCCGGTTATATCAATCATTTATCTAAGATTTGTTCTTATTTTTCCCACCAGGTTTCATCCCGATCCCTCATTAACCCCCCCCCCCCAACTACCCCAAAGAGAGCCGACCCGTTCTGGTTATGTCAATCATGTATCTAGGACTTGTGCTTATTTTTCCCACCAAGTTTCATCCCAACCCCTCCACTCTATGTGTTTTCCAAGATTTTAGGTTTCCCCCTCCCAACTCCACCCCCCAATGTCACCAGATCCGGTCGGGATTTAAAATAAAAGCTCTGAGACACGATATCCTTCAAAAAACCAAATTTCATTAAGATCTGATCAACTGTTGGTAAGTTAAAAATACTTCAATTTTTCTATTTTTTCCAAATTAACAGCCCCCCCCCCCAGATGGTCAAATCGGGAAAATGACTATTTCTAATTTAATCTGGTCTGGTCCCTAATACGCCTGCCAAATTTCATCTTCCTAGCTTACCTGGAAGTGCCTAAAGTATCAAAACCAGGACCGACAGACCGACAGAATTTGTGATTGCTATATGTCACTTGGTTAATACCAAGTGCCATAAAAACGCTATAACCTGATTTATTAAATTTATGTTTTTAGGATTTTATTTCAGCATCTTCGACCATCAGGAAGAGAAGATACATAGTCAGAAAAACAACCATGATATTTACAAATAGCATAAAATAAGGAATCTAATAGTAGGAAACTACTTTTATTTGTTTATTTTGTTTTTTTCCAAAAGTGGCTGACCACCAAATATATACCTAAATATAGCCTACCATTAAGCTCCCAATAGGATGTTCTTTCCAATCATAATAGGCCTGAATAGGCCATCACAAATAAATTTTGCCTGCCAACCCAAGTGCTGTGAAAACATAAGGGATGATTATATTAGTAATTTTCTTCTGTGTTTTATTTTTGTCATGTAAAAATCTTAGCTCTCTTCTAAAATAAATATTACAATGACATAATCATAGCACAAATTAATTCTTCATTCAAAATGGGCTGATGTAATAAATTATTTGCTAGCATGCTATTTCTAGCAAACAATTTTTTGTACACTAGTTGAGCTCTTCTTTGAAAAAAAATCCATAAAATTGCTTTTGGGTAAAATTGTTATTTGTATAAAATGTTAATGTTAGATACCAAGTGACATTTTCTTCTTGAAAATAGTTAAGCTACATAAATAAAACTTCTAAAACTAGACCTGAAGCTGAAATTAGGGTAACATTGAAGACCTGGGAACAATTGTATATTCAAAAGTAGCTGAGTCTAGTGAACCAGCTTTGGGGAATGGATCTAAAGCCTCAGCAACAAGAAGAGGTTCTTAAGACAGGAGTAAAATTTGTATTGTAGCCAAACTTCACTCCTCATCTAATGTATACTGTCTAATCCTAACTATTAGCCAGTCTAAACTACTAAACCCTATTTACACAATGTCCATGACTAGAACCCTGTTGTCTCAGTACAGGAAAGACACTTTTAAATCAGGATATCTGTCACAGATTAGGCACTGGCCAAGCAGCAGCACTAGTATATGTTGTTAAAATGTTTATTTCTGTAAATTTGAAAAGTTGAAACAGGAGCAGATCCCAGATTTCAGAGGAGAAAAGCTTGTTTACACTACAACTTTTACTCATGTTTTAAGAATATCTTTTTCTTGTTGAAGATGAATCCATCTGTTTCTGAGTGTTTTATTAACATAAAATGAAGTTTATTAAATTTCAGAACCCTTTGGAGAGGGAAGGGTTATAATTAAATGCTTCAAAAGTGTTTCCCAAAACATATTTAAACTCTAGATCCATTCCTCAAAAACTGGTTCACTAAACTCAGCTACTTTTGAATATACAAGTAGACAGTCCCAGCTCTACATTTTTACCTTTATTTTTGACTTTAGGTCTGGCTCTAGAAGTTTTATTTACATAGCTTAACAGCTTTCAAGAATGAAATGCCATTTGGTATCTAATGTTAACATTTTATAAAAACAGCAATTTTACCCAAAAGCAAATTTACCAGAAAAAAAGCTCAACTAGCGTACAAAAAGACAGTTTGCTAGCAATACCATAGCCTACTAAAAAATGTCATTACATCAGCACATTTTGAATGAAGAATTAACTGGTGCTATGATTTTGCTATTGTAATGTTTATTTTGTAAGAGAGCTAAGATTTTTACATGACAGAAATTAGACAGGGAAGAAAATTACTGATATAATCATCCCTTCTGTTGTAATAGCACTAGAGTTGGCAGGCAAAATTTGATTTTGATAGCCCTGGTTAGGGTTATTATGCTTGAATGGAGCATTGAATTGGGAGCTGAATAGCATATTTAGGTATATATTTGGTGGTTGGTCACTTTTAAAGAAAACATAAAAGGCAATTAAAAGTAGTTTCCTACTGTTAGATTCCTTATTTTATGTTGTTTCTAAATATCATGGTTGTTTTTCTGATTATGTATCCAATCCTCCTGATGGTCCAAGATACTGAAATTAAATCATATAAATCATAAAAATAATTCTTTACTTTAAATTTTGCAGTGGGTTTCTATTAATCAGGTTCTCATGTTTTTTGTTTTTTTTTTATTCCCTTTTTAAAACCACTTCAATAAAGAATCTATGATGTACAATGGCATCAAATCAATAGATACATGTATATTATTAGGACTTGGGACAATGGATTGCAGGTGGGGGGGGGGGGGGGGGGGGGGGGGTCAGGTAAGCAACATGTTCAAAAGCTGTCAGTAGCAAACTTGACAAAATTTCTAAAACTACCAACACCTTAGCAGCAAATACTTATGTTTGATAGTATTGCTTTGAGCAAAATTATCTTTACACATAAAATTTGCATAACAGCCACAAATATAAATTAATATAGCTTGCTGCTAGAAATATCAATAGTTTTTTGAATTAAAATTGTAAACCAATTCAGTGTCAAGTCATGTACTAGCCATAAATATCATACACCATGATTTTAAATGTACCATTTTATCAAAAAGTACTAAATCATATTTACTCTAGTACTACTTGTGGAGTATAGTATTAAAAGTCTGAAGTATAATGTATATAGTATACTGTTTATGCTTTATGGGGAGAGGTGTACAGTCTAATATTTGGGCTATATGTAGAATCAAATCAATGCATACCTAACTGCATGGTTTGTATGCACTGATCACCATAACTATAAAAAGCACCACTTTATTTTTCTAGGAGAACAATACTGATTGGCAGATTAGTAGTTTTTAAGGAGAGAGACATTTTTAAAGGAATTCCCAAAATGCACTAGGATAGTTGAAGCACTGGCACTTTCTGACAAACTTCACTATACCATGAAAAATGCCAAGTAGCATGGGAACTAACCTACCCTACTTTTTCCAGCTCCGGAGGGTTACAATGTCAGAAAAACAACTATGATATTTAAAAAATATCAACAAATAATGGATCTATTGGTAGGCTACTGGTAAAAATAGCCTAAATACATATGTATAATTGGTAATTGTTTAATTTTGTCACAAGCTGTCTAAAGTGGAAACTATGCTGCAAAGCAGCATAGTTTCTATACAATACCGCTTAGAAATGCTAATTCTAGAAGCATATCCATTTCTGGTTGGCCCTCCTCCTCCTTGGGGCAAACTAAAAATGCATAAAGTGGGCAGGGTTTTGAAGCCAAGGGAAACGTTGGGGTTGTACAATTTGAATGAAATCATATTTTAAATACTAATTCCAGTTATCACTGGTAATTTCTTTATAGTAGGAAGTCAAAAGGTGATTAAACAAGAGCTAAGAGCTCATATGGTAGTTGTGCCAAGGTTGGAAGAGTCAAGAGCCAAGAGCTCATATGGCATGAGCTCTAGCAAAATTCAAAGGATCAATAAATTAATTTAAAAGGGAAATCAGAGGCTTAATGCTGGTCGGGATTTTAAATAGGAGATCTGAGACACATCCTTCTAAATATCAAAATTCATTAAGATCTGATCACTTGCAAGTAACAAATGCCTCATTTTTTTGATTTTTCTCTCCCTTCAGCCCCCCAGATGGTCAAATCAGGGAAAAGAACCTTATCAAGTCAATTTATGCAGGTCCTCAACATCCCTACCAATTTCCATTGTCCTAGCATGTCCAGAAGCACCAAACTTGCTAAATCACTGGACCCCTCTAACTCCCCCAAAAGAGAGTGGATCCAGTCCAGATACATCAATCCTGTATCTACAACATTTGCTTATTCTTCCCACCAAGTTTCATCCCTGTCTCTCCACTCAGAGCATTTTTTAAGATTTCCAGTTTCCCCTCAACTCCCCCCAATGTCAAGGGTACTGGTCAAGATCTAAAATAAGATCTTTGAGACATAAGTTCCTTCTATATATCAAATTCCATTAAGATCTGGTCACCTGTTCTTAGGTTGAAAATACCTCAATTTTTCTAATTCTTCCAAATTAACAACCCCTCCAACTCCCCCAAAGAGAGAGGATTCAGTTAGGTTGTGTCACACATGTATCTAGGACTTTTGCTTATTCTTCCCAAACCAAGTTTCATCCTGATCTCTCTGCTCTAAGCATTTTCCAAGATTTCCAGTACCCTCCCTCCCTCCCAATGACACTGGATCTGGTTTTGATTTAAAAAGAGAGGTCTGAGTTACAAGGTCCTTTTAAATATGAAATTTCATTAAGATCCGATCACTCCTTTGTAAGCTTAAAATACCTCATTTTTCAGAATTAACCCTCCCCCCAATTCTCCCAGAGAGAGCGGATCCATTCCAGTTATGTCAATCACATATTTAGGACTTGAGCTAATTTTTCCCACCAAGTGTCATACCAATCCCTCCACTCTAAGCATTTTCCATGTTTTTAGGTTTCCCCCTCCAACTCCCCCCAATATCACCAGACCCAATCGAGATTTAAAAAAAGAGCTTTGAGATGCAATAACCTTCTAAATATCAAATTTCATTGAGATCTGATCACCCATTTGTAAGTTAAAAAATTTTAAAAAATTGTATTTTTCCAAATTAATTGCCCCCCACACCCCCGCCCCCAGATGGTCAAATTCGGGAAACAACTATTTCTAATTTATTTTGGTCTGGTCCCTGATATGTCTGTCAAATTTCAGTGTCCTAGCTGAAATGGAAGTGCCTAAACTAGCAAAATCAGGACCAATAGACAGACAGACCAACCAAATCTGTGATTGCTATATGTCACTAGGTAAATACCAAGAACCATAAAAACTCATGCATCCATTAATGTTAACATTCAAGATTGTTCACTTTCAAGTTTAAACTAGCCTGCTGTTTCTGAACAAAACAAATCTCCAATTTTGCTTACAGGTAACATTACCTATAGAGCAAAGTGTATTAGTCCATGAGCACTATTGCCTGCATGGACTAATACACTTTGCTCTACAGGTAATGTTACCTGTAAGCAAGCCCACTTTACACTTTTTTAGTTTGCCCCATGGAGGAGGAGGGTCAATCAGAAACAGATGTGCTTCTAGAATTAACATTTCCAAGTGCTAATGTATGGAAACTATGCTGCTTTGCAGCATAGTTTCCAGTTTGGACAGCTTGTGATGAAACTAAACAATTACTACATAATTTAGCTAGGAAAAAAGTTAAAACATCACTTGATGCCTTTCCAAATTTAGTGACAGCTTCAGGGGTGAATGCCATTTTGAGCTGGTAAAACTGGTGCAAACAGTATTACTGGCTTTCACATAAAGTGAATATACCAATCGATGCCTTTTTTAATGCTGTTTACAAATATAATAATTGCTTCTACTGCAAATTCAGATTTAAGCACTTTTTGACCTCTTAAAAATGACCTATTACAAATCTGTAATAGTTTAGAAATAAATTTGGGCTATATATTTGCACATCAGGGGGGGGGGTAAAGCATAGCATAGATTAAATATGTAAACTAACCATTGCTGTATTTTTTTATGTGTTTGTGCTGTTGCACTGGTGATTTCTCTTCTCATTAAAATTCAATGTTCACAAACACATTAAAAAAAAAGCAATGGTTTATGCTATGCTTTACCCCCACCCCCCTGATTTGAAAATATATAGCCCAAATTTGTTTCTAAACTATTACAGATTTGTAATGACCCCATATATAGGTCATTTTTAAGAGGTCAAGAGGCCAAAAAGTGCTTAAATCTGAATTTGCAGTAGAAACAATTATTATATTTGTAAAGTGCATAAAAAAGGCATTGAGTGGTATATTCACATTATATGAAAGCCAGTAATACTGTTTGCACCAGTTTTACCTTTGAGCCTTTTATGAAGCCCCAAAAAGTAGCTTAAAACTTATCTATAATTTTAGGTCAATGTTCCTATTACCTGAGCAATTGTTTTGGGTAATGAAACTATTGTTAATAGATGCATTTTGACTTTTTAAACATTTTTTCTCTCTTGCAAAACTACCACAGTCTCACCATTATGGAGGTATTATATATTTGCACATTAGGGTGGGGGGTAAAGCATAGCATATGTTAAATAAAGCAACTGTTAGTTTACATATTTAATATATGCTATGCTTTACCCCCACCCCCCTAATGTGCAAATATATCGCCCAAATTTGTTTCTAAACTATTACAGATTTGCAATTTTAAATATCCAATCAATTAAAATGGAAATAATTGCAATTCTATATGTGTAAATACAAGAATATTTGGGCTGGAATAGCTCCATAATGATGAGTTTGTGGTAGTTTTGCAAGAGAGAAAAGATGTTCAAAAAGTCAAAATGTGTCTATTAACAATAGTTTCATGACCCAAAACGATTGTTCAGGTAATAGGGACATTGACCTGATTTTAGACTATGTAAAGTTAAAACATCATTAAAAAAACTATTTAGACAAAAAAAATGCATTTCAAACAAGGCCTTAAGCAATTCTCTAGGATGTTTCAGCATCATGTTAGCAACAAAGGAAAAAAAACAGAACAAAAAAACAATAGGCCAACTTCCCTTGTTGTTTAAGGTTGGGGATGTCTTCCATTTAAACTTTTAACTGGTGACAATACACAATTGGAGCTGTAGAGAAGCAAACACTATAAAACTCAGGAAACAGCTTCAAGAATCCTAAAATATTTGCTTATATCGTTCTGTTAAGTGCTTCCCATTACTTTAACCCCAATACCTCTAATGTGCAAGTATATAGACCATCTTTTTCTGTTTCTTGATTGTTCACCTCAAGAGTATTACGCTAGCTTTGGCCTACCACATTTTCAAGCTTCTTAAAAGTGGCTAATAGGCTACTTAACTGGTAAGGAAATTCATGTCCAAGTATTGCTAGAAATTCCTCAAGTTTCTTAGCATTACCAGTTGCAAAACATATAGGCTTTGCTTTCCATGACATGTTTAAAAAAAAAACTCTCCCCGTGTTCTTTAGCTTGTGCGATTACTTATCTGACTAACTAATCCTACTAATCCAAGCGTTTTATGAGACGAAGATGACGTCAGAGGTACCCGGACCCCTCGAACGCTCAGGATGACTTGTCCGTGGGCTTGCACTTTCTAACCCCGAAAAGAAAAGATTATTGAGGACAAGTGACGTCAATGATCACATATTTTTTTAAATGGTTGAACGTGTGAAATCGTTAAGTCTAGAGAAAAGACAAGGAAACTGTAAATAGTGGAAATAATCTTAGCTTTTCTGTAACCTGTAAGTAATCTTATGCATATTCTTTAGGGTTTTTGTTGTTCTTGGCCCGTCTTGCATATGTTAAGCTTCATAAGAAGTCAGAAGAAAAGTTTTTTGATTATTAAAAAGGTTGGTTCTTAGGAAGGCAGCTATCACATTGGCGAGTTAGTCAAATATTACTATGTAAAACAGGCCTAGTTTCTAAACCATCCTATAATTTTTAGTTGAAAAAAATTTAGAATGTTTAGGCCAATACCTATATTTATTGGGATTGCTTTTTAAACTGGATTTTTAAGGTAAAGTAGGGGTAAAATTTTACTTTAGCTACTTTTGGCTATCTCTGAAAGACGTTAGGCTAGGAAAATGAAACTTTCAGGGATGTGTCTACAGTAGTCCCCAAAGCTGCGCCAAAAGTTGGCAGTGCGCCACCAAATGTCACTCAACAGGCTGCTGCTGAAAACATGTCGGCATGCTGCCGTGAGGTTTGGCAGCAGTGGTCCGCTGATGAATAACTACCGCCAATGTTTATTTAGTCCTATATAGCTTCTCCAAGTGAGTACAGCTGTAAGTACAGACATTCTATTGTCTTTGCCATCTGTGGGCAATTTTCAGCAATTTTACTCAAGCTACATTGAGCTTTGAAGAGGAAGATGAAATACAAAAAGTGGAGATCAGGACAACTTTTTTAACTACAGAGAGAAAGACAACAAACTTCTGTCACTGAAGCTTAAATGTAAACAGCAGAGTTTTGGGTTAAATGACAGAATGATTATCCAAAATGCAGATACCACTAATTATCTAATTCGCTAAGTTGTTAACTTTGGTCACAGTAAATGCATAATTATGAAAATGGCATAGTACAAAGCCAACAAATGTTCAAACAAGCATACTGTATCATTACTATATGGTACATTTCCATTTCTTGGTAAAGAGGCTGTGCAATGCAGTCTAGCATGTAAAGTATCACTTGTACAAAAATCCATGAATTTCAGGCATAGTACCCCAATCTGTAGGCATGGTCCTCATACCTTGGGGTACTATGCCCTGCAGCAAGGGCAGGTTAAAGCACCAAAATGATTTAATTTTAGTATGTAACATGTAAATTTGCTTTCAAACAGATTGTTAGGGGGGTTGTATGGGTAAAATTATAGAAAACCATATAACTGGCTTTCATAAAAAGTGAATATACCACTTGATGGCATTTTTTATGCTCTTTACATAAATAATTGCTTCTACCACAAATTCAGATTTGAGCACTTTTTTAGCTCTTAAATATGGCAAACTTTCAAAAAATTGTGACAATTTCTTATAAATGGCTTACCAATAAAGCAAACATACCACTTGATGCCTTTTTTTATGTTCTTTACAGATATAATAATCACGTTTACCACAAATTCGAATTTAAGCACTTTTTAAGTGCTTAAATTAAAAATGACAAATTTTCAATTGAAGTATGAGTTATCCTTCATTTCCGACAAAATGATACTATGTTTTCTCCACACCACTTTTGACAAAATAATACTACATTTTTTCAGTGCTAAAATTATTTATAATAAGGCTAGGTTAGGTTAAAAAGTGCTTAAATCTGAATTTGTAGTAGGAGTGATTATTATGTTTGTAAAGAGCATAAAAAAAGGCATTGAGTGGTACATTCACTTTATACAAAAGCTAGTTATATAGTTTGCTATAAATTTACCATAGCATGCCCATGCATTAGGGAATGCCTGGGCTTTGGAGCACCATTGCTGGAAAAATTTAGGATTTGTGAATGGCAGGGTAGTATAGCTTTAAAATATACTGTTAGTAAGAGTAAACCTATGCACAAAAGCACAAAAGTCAATGTCAATTCTTACAAACACTTACTACCTGGCTGTTTCAAATGAAAGATTATCTCAAAATAGTTGTATGAAGTTGTTTGTAAAAGGAACATGCTGATATGACTATAACTGACTATAGCAAGGTTGGGTGCTACTGGAATAAGGTGAGGACAGTGGCATCCCAAGCAGGGGGGGGGGTGCTACACCCCACCCACCCCAAGAAGGACTGTTGGTAAAAAATCTGGTAAAGTTTGATAATTTCACTAGAACTTGAGGATTTTTGGGGAATCTATGAGATTATTTCTCAAGGAATCTACCAGAATTTTGCTTAGGTAAAGCATCAACCAATTCTGGTAAAACTTTGAAAAATTGCAGTAAAATCTCAAAAAATTCCAGTAAAATTGTGAAGCTGCATCCCCCACCCCAATCAGGAAGGTGTCAAGACGCCCCTGGGTGGGGATGCTACTAAATACTACTGCACAAGTAGCAGAGTGTGAGGCACATCAAAGTAAATTATTCTGTACTATTGCATTATCAAGACATGCAAGTTTTCCATAAAATTACTATTCAACTATGCAGGCTATAAAGTTTTCATTGGGTTTGCAGGGGCATCTCAGAGTTCTTGTACTAGGCTGACGTTTAATTTTCTTGTTTAACCAGGCTTCTTGTAGTTAAAGTTACTGAAAAGTGCCTTAAAAATTGCGAAAACGCCAAAAAATCGGCGGCGCACCGCCAATAGTGCTTCAGTGGCGCGCCGCCAAAAAATTTCTCAGCACACTGCTGCCGACATAGTCTCTCTGCCGCCGCCGAATTTTTATTCGGTGCGGCTTCGGGGACTAGTCTACAGGCTAAAGTATGTCCCAGGAAGGTATCTTGAAGTACCTACTTCTACTTCTTTTCCCTCTAGAGGGTCCTAAATTCTTGGGTGCCTTATTTTTTGGTTATCAGTTTCTTTTTCTCTGGCCTTAGTTCTGAAAAGATAATTCCTGTTGATTGAGCAGAACTTGTTTCTGCCATAACACTGTTTTTTTCTGATTTTAGAAAAAATCTTTTATGCCATCTCATTATAGGTCAAATATATGGCTTATTTTATTTATTCTCCATGAATTTTTGTTTTATTTGATTTCACATCTGACACGTTTTAATGTTGTTTTTTTTAGATGACATAGGACACCATTAAAGTTTTGCATTTGCTTTGCTAAAAATTGTCTTAAGAAGTGCCAAGTTTAGAGAGTTATGTTAATATTCTTCTTGCTGATCATTATAATTGTTTTTAAAATTCCTTCTGTTTAAAGCATTTTAGAGAGATCCTGAGCCAGCCATGGGTATATTGTTGTCACAAATGATTTTTCTCAAATGGGCTGGTGGAAAACAAATAGAACATATAATTTCTCGTTTTTATTATTTCAAGACCAGAATATCACAAAACTAAGCATTCATATTGCTGATTGTATCTTAAGTAAATACAATCCCTGATGGAGTTTTGTTGATACCTGTCTTAAAATTTATTTGTCTTAATAAAATACATATTTTTTGTGGGACAGCAGTGAAAAATGGGAGCAACTATGACTTGAGTTGTTTTTTTTCAGTATTTTCTTTTTTCCAAATAATTTTTGTTCTCTGGTGACATTTGTGTTCCTTCCTAAGTGGCTGGCACTTTAGGTTGACAATCTTTTATCCAAAGGGCACAGGTTTAATTCCTGGCATTAGCAGTTTATTTGGTTTGGGACAAAGGTCAGTGATGTGACTTGGTAAGTTCAACCAGAATTGGCCCAAACTTAACAGGTTACCTAGAGAAATCTGGGGTCAGTTAGCAGGAAGGACATTCAAAAGCATAGGATGACTGGCCCCTAGCTTCCTATTGCACTTCCTGGCTAAAGGACCACCTGGTCCTTTACTGGGCTTCTGACTTAGCCATAGAAGCTTTCTATTAAACCCATTAAATATAAGTACAAAGGAAGAAATGCCAGTAAGATGGTCCTTCCTTTTCAATGAATTGTTGATGTACAGACAAGAGTGTGGGTCATAAGAGGTGGCTGGTGAATGTTTTGCAAGGTTTAAAAACTTAGGGCAATTGCTCAGGTTGGCAACTGAGCACAAAAGTAAAATTTCGTTAATGGTTTTTCTTTGTTAATGTTATATTTATGTAATGTCAAGCATTTTAAAGTTAATCTTCATTGTTTTGTTTTAATTGCCATGGCCCTAGGACTTTAGTATTTAAACCTACTTATTTCCTCTATTTTCTTTTAAACAGAGAGGAGTTCTATGTTTTGTAGCTTCAATAAATTTATATGCAATTTTGAGACCAGGGTTATAAAGTAGGTCAAAACTTGCAAATGGAACTATGGTATGACTAATTAATTTGTAAGAAATGTATATCAACTTAAAGATTAAAAAAAATCATGTAGACAACAAACAAGACAAATAAATAGAAGTATCCCTTTACAACCATTTAATGAAGTGTAAAAATGTAGATTATCCAACAGATTCAATTATGAATCTGTTTTCTTTAAACATACTGAAGGGGCAAACCTCCAAGCTATGACAAATTCAATCTCACTTTTGGTTTCTTTCCTTTTCAATGGTAACTTTCTTTGGACTTTTTTTCAACCAAGTAAAAACAGTAGGGACAGGATCAGGTATAAGTGACCTTCCACTTAGCCTACATACCCGGGGGGAAATCATGCAGCTATACTAATAATTGGTAAATTTTTTTTGTTCATATTTTTTATTTACAAATAAAGTGAACATACCCCTTGATGCATTTTTTATTTTCTTTACAAACATAATAAGGGCTTCAATTGCAAGTTTTTGAGCTCTTGAAAATGAGCAAAATATACCCAAATAGTTTTGGGTACAAAAAAGCTTAAAACATGTATCTTAAACTTACTGTTTCATTGTTAATCCATGTTTTAAATGTTGTATAATCTATGAGCACTGATTTTCCACAATTAAGTTGGATTAATAAATTTAATAGTATTATGCTGTTTTTCTTCTTCTTTGATGCCAAATTTTCAATCAAAGTATGTGTTTTTGGTCATGTTTGACAAAATAATGTATGTTTTTCACTGCCAAAATGTGTTAGGTTAAGTAAGGTCAAAAAGTGCTTAAACTTGAACTAGCATTATAAGCAATTATTATATTTGTAAAGAACATAGAAAAAGGCATCAAGTGGTATATTCACTTTATTTGTAAGTCAGAATATGAACAACAAAAAATTTACCCCTAACATGCCTAATTTGCAAATATATAGCCCAAATTATATATTTGTAATGTCTTCTACCACCTTTTACTTGTTTTTCCAGGTCTTGTTTTGCCACAGTTGCTTCAATTAACAGGTACTAGGGTTGAGGGATAGATTTGCAGAATCAATAGAAAATATGTAATTTCAGCTATAGATTTCCATGGGGCTAAATTAGAGCAGGGTCATTCCATGTCAAGTCAACCAGGTCATGTAACCCACCTCTTTAGATCTTGATGAAACTTGGCACACTTGTTGCATTTGCTATCCTATTGATAAATACCAAATTTTATTTCTCTATCTATTATAGTTTTTTTTCTACAATTTTTTTAATTTTCTTAATTTAACGTGATTTTAAGCCTTGGATTTTGCATCTTGCAATGTAACTTGTAGCTTAAAAAATTAATATCTTGAAAACTATTTGAGATATCACCATGAAACTTTGCATAATATTTAATTAATATATTTAAAATAAAGAAAAAATACATTCACTAAGCTATCTCAACTCCAAAAAATAATAAAAATATTATAATCAGAATTTTTTTTTATTTGTAAACCATTGTTGGCATTTACTAAAATTGAAATATCTCAGGTCTCAGACCTGGTAGAGTGTTCATATTTTTTTTACATACTCCTAGATACCTAGGCTAACAGATAAAAAAAAAGATATATGGCTTTTTCACATGTTTAGTTAATATTCCAAAAAGTGGAATATTATTAAGAAATTATAAATTTGCGGTTTACTTACATTTAATAAATGTGAAATAAAATAAAAACTGAAGTCTAAGAATCAATATCCTTTACAGCAATTATTAGTCCTGCTTGTTAAATTTTTTTTCACTTCATCCAACACTCTTCTGTTTTTTTTATACACTCTTTTTTGAAGTAGTATATTCTGCCAGTGCTACTTGATTGCGGTGCATCAACTGTACTGATAATGTGCTCCAAAGGTATTATGCACAAATCTCCTCTTTGAGGCCAGTAAAAGCTGGGAGCAGGTCCTGGAGGGTGAAGAAAAAGAATTTCAGCATCTTCTTCTTCATGAAACACAGTTTTAACGAGTCCAAAGTACCACTTTCCATCGTAGTTTGCTGCCACATAATTGTTTAAAGATGGTGGAATGCCGACCCAATTCGTAGCAGAATCAAAAGAAAACATTAGAGTAGGATTAGGACTATCAGTAGTCCTCCTTATTTCAATTTAATTTGTATTTAATGGTTTTAAATAATGGAAACTTCTACTACTGGTAACAGTCTTAATGGTTAAAAATCGTGACGCTAACTCCAATCTGAAAGCTTCAGCATTTTTTTTTGTTAATAAAGTGAAAGTTTATTTTTTCAATGTTGACTTTACAGAAGTCATAAACTGCAGTTGCTGTCTTGATTTGATTTTCATCTGAAAGTTGAAGGCTGGCTTTTCGCAAAATTCTCTTAATAGTTCCTCCCAAGCCATCACATATTGATTTCCCGTGGCTTGTTGCAAACAATGAATGTTCCGCTTTCATTCCAAAGTCTTCATGATGGTTTGTTAGGTTTTTGAAACTATTTCTATTTTTGTATTGACCAGCACAGCCGTCAGTGAAATAATGAACTTGCTTTATTTCAGGATGATTTTCTTTCAGCCATTTCGAAATTTCTTTTTGTACGTAGTTCACAAAAGAAGTGTCATGTTGTAAATCATCAATTATGAAACAATGGTTGGAAATTATAACTTTATCGTCCTTTTTCAAGTATAGTCCAACTGGATGAATTGTGCATCCACCTCTGTTCCAGTGATAACTTTGAATTTCATTTTGAATGGTGTAAGAATAATTTTCACTGAAATCCATTACTATAATTGCTGTATTCAAAGGCGGATCTTCTTTCAGTTTTTTAAAGTTTTAGACTGTGATTTTGTAATATATGGATGTGGGATTAGGTTTTCTACAGATTTGCTCAGTAAAGAAATAAAGCCTTCAACGCTGATTGATTGCTTAACCATTTCTGTCCTGTCAGTATTAACCCATTGGCTTATAATTATTTCTTCCTCTCATAATCTTCGCTCAATTTTGCAGTTAAGCATTCAATCAGTGCATCATCAGACGGACAGTTGTCACAATGGCGTAGCATACACTCACTGTTTTCAACATTACAAACCAACATCTTGATCAAATCTTTGTAACTTTCTTCAATTTTTACAGGATCTAGTAACAATTTCACATTCTGGTGTATGCTGCATACACATACTGTATGGGTACCTGCTGACCCAGCAAGGATACACCACTTTGGTCTTATACTGCAAAATTTCGAGAATCCTATTTTCAAGTCGGGGCATTCCCATTTAAAACAAGAGTAAAGCTCTCTCAAATTACTGAGAATAAGTCTTTTTTGCCTATAAATATTTTTTTTAATGCTCACTTTATCTTTTGCTCCAGGTAAAACTCTTGAATTCTCATCACATTGGTAAAAGTCTGTGACAAGTTAAACTGTGTTTTCGGAGTGTGTTACCTTTTTTAGGGTCAGGGATAGCTAGGATACCTTTCTCTCGTTTAAGTTTTATTGCTTGTTTTACCATATATTTGGTCACCTGAAATTCTGTAGCAACTTTTTTCTGGCTCCAAGATTCTGGTACCAAAGTCAGAATCTGGACTTTTTGGGATCTCCCAACAGACATAAGTTTTTCTTTTAAAAGACCCACGAGCCTATCAAAATCTTCTGTTTTTTGATAAAATTTCTTGTGTCTTCTTTTTCATCTTCTGATATTTCGATGTCATAATCTAGAGCTTTTTTTCTTTACTTCTTTTGTTACTTTTTCAACTTTTCTTTTGTAATACAATCCCTTACTATGTGATGGCAAATTATGTAGTTTAATTGGAGTTAAGCCCAAATCATCTAAGGCTGCATTTGTTTGTGAAAGGGAGACATTTCTAGATTCAAATGAATCTAATTCAATCATTAGTTTGTCATCAGATTCATTTTCAGTGATTTTAGTTTTTTCTTCACAGAAGTTTCTACATGAAGGGCATATCATTTGTCCAGGTTTAATAAAAATATTTTTTTCACACAATTGTTTTGAAAAACCTAAAGATACATTTCTTAGTGACTTTTTTATTGGCTTTTTGTGTTTTTTTAATGGATCTATGCATACTGTTTGATATTTTTCAAACACATTCAGAAAGTAGTAGCTGTGATGGGAACAAACATTTTTAAATTCAATTAAATCGATTCCAGATCTAAGTTGAATTAATTCTTTTTCTTCCTTGGTTAATTCTGATACAGATTGTAATTTTTTGGAAGGTGTATAAGTTGTCTGAAAACAGTCTGATTGTTTAAATAGTCCAATGCTACAAGCTTGAGGATTTGTCATTTTGATTTCCACTTCCCCATTTTAAAGTCCAAGAAGAAAAATAGGTACAACCTGTAACTAGCCTACTCACTTAGTTTTACACAATCACAGAGAAAATTGACTCTTGTTGATTTCCAAAATTAAAAGGTGCATCTTTACTTTAAAACTAAATAGTTTTATTAAAAACATTTAATGGAAATCACATAGTTATATACTGTAACTGTTATGGTTCGCTTTTCATTTTTAAATAAAATTAAAAATCAAAATCGCTGCACAAGAAGTTTGCGCTATAGGTCTTCACTCACTCAAAGCAAGATTTAAACTGAGGCAGTGTTCAGTGGTTAGCTGTAGAGGTAGGAGCATGAACCAACATGAAAGGATCCTGTTTAGACAAGATAGATGAGTCATACAGGTTGTGTAAATATTAGTGTTTATAATGTCTCTTATAAATTTTTGTCATGTCTTAGTTCTGACCCCTTTGTAAACTTTGAAAGTAGGTTAGATACATAATTAAATTCTGTGAAATTCCCACTTCCTAAATGACTACATTAATATTATAAATTCTGAGTATTTGCAGTAACTGACAGATCAAACTAGGTCAGTTCCTGTCACATGCTTTGATGTTTATTTCCTTGATTTAGTGAACATAACCCACCGTTTTAGAGTGCTTTATTCAGTTCTTTTTCTGGTTCTGGTCCACAAAAGTGGGCGTGGGTTCAAATTGGGAGAGTTAAGGGCTGACATGGTGGAAAGGAGTTCCACACATGGGATATATGCTGACAGGTCGGAAAAGAGATCTGTACCTGAGAAAATAGTAGATAATAAAAGAATTGAATAATTTTTGAAAAAGATCGAATAATAATGTGAAAAAGCCATACATCTTTTTTGTTTATCTGTTAGCCTATGTATCTAGAAGTTTGTAAAAAAAATATGAACACTCTACCAGGTCTGAGACCTGAGATATTGCGATTTTAGTAAATCCCAACAATGGTTTACAAATAAAAAAAAAAAATTCTGATTATAATATTTTTATTATTTTTTGGAGTTGAGATAGGTTTGTGAAAGTATTTTTTCTTAATTTTAAATATATTAATTAAATATTATGCAAAGTTTCATGGTGATATCTCAAATAGTTTTCAAGATATTAATTTTTTAAGCTACAAGTTACATTGCAAGATGCAAAATCCAGGGCCTAAAATCACGTTAAATTAAAGAATTTGTAGGAAAAAACTATAAGAGATAGAGAAATAAAATTTGGTATTTATCAATAGGATAGCAAATGCAGTAATTGTGCAAGTTTCATCAAAATCTAAAGAGGTGGGTTTCAAATTAATTATTTACTGGGTGATTTGACATGGAATGACCCAGCAGGGCTGTATGTAGATGTGTTAGCTATGATTATTATGTAAATTACAAAGAAACATGTTTTTTAACAGGTTTTCTTCTATAGGTCTACAGGTCCTTCTCTTGGCTTATACCACATCAAGCATTATATAACCAGAGAAGAATAAGTAGCAATATATATATATATATATATATATATATATATATATATATATATATATATATATATATATATATATATATATATGTATACATAAGCACATGTTATTAACAATGACTTCTCTAGTTCTTAACTATGACCTGAAATGAGTAACAAAAAAAGTAAAATTGAGTGTAAATGACAATCAGGAACTGGATACTGGCTCAAGGGGGCCAAAAACAGGGCTATACAATTGTATTAGGCTACCCAGCTTTGAAATAATTGCTGAAGGTGTATTTGCCTGTAAAGTTAGAAACAGGCCGCAAGCCACAGCCTCTTCCTTGTCAGAACTTCACATAGCATTAAAGCAATAATATAGGCTATTTTACACGTGAAAAAATGTTGTTATTCTCGTAGTTATTCGTGCCGTTTCAAGTGACACGTGGCCAGATAAGTATTTGTTGTTACCTTTTAGGGGTTGAATCTTGAGAAGTGGAAATCTCATTGGATAAGTAAAAGAACACGGGGTCTATAGCAGTGTTACTACTGGTGATGATGAAATAGAAACTAGGCGAGCCCAAAAACTAAGTAGATTGGAAGTAGAAATGGTTTCAAATATAGTTAGAAAATAAGTAGTTTATGTATTTGTTGTTGGAAGAATTTGAATAGGAAATTAGACGTTCCTTTTGCTTTTTTAGATGAATGACTTTAATTATAAACTGACACAGAATAGAAACGGATAAAATCAGATAAAATACTGGCTAGCTAAGCCAAATGTGATTGGACCAAAAAAAAAATTCAAACGCTTCTGGCTATAAAGGCAGAATAACTCAGTTCAAAACACTGCTTCACATTTCAAATCTAAAGGGGAAACATCTGCTTAAGCATTTTGAAGCAGACGCATTAGATTTATCCCTCTCCAAAAGCTTTTCAAGCAAACCATCAGTGACTATGTGGATGTGCCTGCTTTTTTGTATTAGTCCACCCTTCGCCTGAAGAGTGTTCCAAAGGGTTACACTGGCTAGCCGATTGCACTTTTCAGTCTTGATCAACGTTAAGAGACTAAAGACTCATTCTATTACGACATTTGAAAATTGCAAATGGAAGAGAAATTTGACTAGTTTCAAAGTGTTTTCAAACTTTTTACATCCAGTAGGTGTTTTACACTTACGACATATTTCCAGAATAAAACTAGCTGAACACTTTCACATTCCGTGCCATCTGGAGGGAGGGCAAACTGAAACCAGTTTTCAGCACTCCCTTTCAATGCTTGCTTTGTTCCACAGAGGAAGTCCAAGGGATGTGAAAAAAGGTTACAAGGTTTTAGCTACTCTTGGAAGAGCGAAGACGGGTTCACAAGCTCAAAAAACTTGTATGTTTCAACTTCAAATAGGAATTATTTTGTGAATTTATGTTACTGTTCGTTGTAGAATTTCCTGGCCATATTCTTAATTTTTTGCTGTTTTCAGCGAATTGGATATTAGACATCAAATCCAAAAGGCGGCTTTGGCATTCAGACCAAGATACATTTGGACAAGCTTAAGGTAATTGTCATCGTTGACCATATCTACATCCTCGATATTTTTTGGTTCCGAAGGTAGGAAGCAGCAAGGAAATACATACAGATTGAAAAAATACAAAAGCCGATCAAGTTCTGTAAGTCAATGTCTTCCTTTTCTAGTGCTTACAAACATTGGCTTAGCTTGTAAAATACCCTATTTGCAGTATAGTGTGGGCAAGATAATATATCAAGCATATCAACTTTCGTCTCTAAGCCACCATTAGCAAAAGTGATGGAAATCGCTATCGCTTGCTGTTTATCAGCAGACAGTAAAGGACGGGCTACGGCTCATATTAACCAAAAATTAAAAACGCGTTTAAAAAAAAAACTTTTTAGCGAGAAAAAATTGCCATATATAGCTAATTCAGGAATAAGGACTATTACCTCGATTAGCTGTAACAGTAAAATAACATGTAAAAAAACAATATACAAATTTCGAAAAAAAGCTAAAAATTCCTATAAAAAAAAGGTGTCAAGTAGAAACAAAAATGAAATACAGTATTGGAATTGTAATTGCCAAAACCCTTGTACAGGAGACCTACAGCCTTCTCGTTTGAACAGCAAGGAAATTAATTCTTTTGTATTGGTAGCATTGAAGTGTTCCCGTTTTTTCTTTGTAATTCAAAGAATGTGGCTAGTCATACTACCTAAAATATTCATTATCTATTTCTTTGCTCAAATGCCAAATTCTGAAGTTTAATAGCACAGATCAGTACACGAAACGTTATTTAATCAAACGCATGGACCCTTTTAGCTAAAAAAAAGATCATTCCAATGGTGTGTTGATTTTCTATCCACATTAATCTATTTAGCTTGAGGCTACTGTGCCCTGAATCTTGATCCAGCAAATTATGATTTACCTCGTAACATATCAAAGTATTTAGGTTTAATCTACAGTTCAAACTTCAAAAAGACACGTCAAATAGTAACTTACCGTGTAACTTATAATAAGCGCATGCCGACCTCGTGGTGCTAGAACATAGGCACAACAGGCGTGCACTGACTAAATCGTGTGCATCAATGAAGTTAAAGCGTGAGTTTTCCATATTTCATCCTTGATTATGGTTGAGAGAAACAGATTAATTGAAAGTTTGATCAGATTTTGCAGTTTTTTTTTCGTATGCTTTCATTCCGATGAGATACGCCTCATTCGTCTTGCATTGATTTCCCTGATCATGCAAAAGCTTCAATTATGCATTGGTTATATCAGCACGATAAGAAAACTTCTCACAAGTATTTACATAGTTTTCACTTTCCTTTTTTTTCTCTCTTTTCCTTTTACTTTTTTTGAACAGGCTTCAATAAATTACTATCGTTACCATTTTTTTCGACTGTGTTTTTGTTTTATATGTGTTTTTCGTCATGTGTGAAACTTTTATCACGGATTTGTGATGAATTTATCTAATTGACAGAGGCTTAATAAATTCAAAATGACATTTCTTGGGATATTAGCCAGATCTAGGGCAGGGGTAAGTGGCAATAAGTGCCCTGAGTGATGCTGCTGCGGGGGGGGGGGTGGAGATAAAACAAGCCAAAGACCAAACTACAAAGAAATTTCCTTACAAAAGAAGAACTAATTCAACATTCGGAAGTATCTAAATTACAATATCCGAGTTTTTACTAATCAAACCGTTCGTAGTAACGAACTGTAGTAAGGAGCGACCCGGCTCAATAGTAAACGAAACTCTAAAAAATGGAATTTAGATGCTAAAAAATACATCAAAAGAATCGAATTTTTATGCTGATTCTAAATATATAAGTTTCATCAAATTTAGTCTTTGTCATCAAAAGTTAAGAGCCTGAGAAAATTTGCCTTATTCTGGAAAACAGGGGGAAACACCCCCTAAAAGTCATAGAATCTTAACGAAAATCACACCATCGCATTTGGCGTATCAGAGAACCCTTTTGCGAAAATTTCAAGCTCCTATCTACAAAAATGTGGAATTTCGTATTTTTTGCCAGAAGACAAATCACGGGTGCGTGTTTATTTGTTGTTTTTTTTGGGTTTTTTTTCCAGGGGTCATCGTATCGACCAAATGGTCCTAGAATGTTGCAAGAGGGCTCATTCCAACGGAAATGAAAAGTTCTAGTGCCCTTTTTAAGTGACAAAAAAAATTGGAGGGCACCTAGGCCCCCTCCCACGTTCACTTTTTTCCCAAAGTCAACGGATCAAAATTTTGAGATAGCCATTTTGTTCGGCGTGGTCGAAATCCATATATCTATGTCTTTGGGAATAACTTACTCCCCCACAATCCCTGGGGGAGGGGCTGCAAGTTACAAACTTTGACCAGTGTTTACATATAGTAATGGTTATTGGGGAGTGTACAGACGTTTCAGGGGGTGGTCTTTGGTTTGGGGGTGGGGTTGAGGGGAGAGGGCTATGTGGGAGGATCTTTCCTTGGAGGAATATGTCATGGCGGAAGAAAAATTCAATGAAAAGGGCGCAGAATTTTCTAGCATTACTATAAAAAAAAACAATGAAAAAATAAACATGAAAAGTTTTTTTTCAATTGAAAGTAAGGAGTAGCATTGAAACTTAAAACGAACAGAGATTATTACGCATATGAGGGGTTCTAAAAATACTTTAGCATAAAGAGCGAGGTATTTAGGAGGAGATAAATACCTCGCTCTTTATGCTTAAGTATTTTTAGTAATTTCAACTATTTATTCTACGGCCTCTCTGATTCAGGGGTTATTCTCAAAGAATTGGGAGAAAACTTACGATTTAGTGTAAAGAGCAAGGTATTAACGAAGGTACAAACCCCCTCCTATACGTAATAAAAATATAACAATATAAAAGTTTCGTTACGTAGGTTAATTCTTAAGTTACGTATATTTTTTACTAATAAAAAAGTTCGTTAAAAATTAAAAGTTCTAGTTGCCTTTTTAAGTAACCAAATAATTGGAGGGCAAGTAGGCCTCCTTCTCCACCCCTTATTTCTCAAAATCGTCCGATCAAAACTAAGAGAAAGCCATTTAGCCAAAAAAAGAATTAATATACAAATTTCATTTTAATAATTTATGTGCGGAGAGCCAAAATCAAACATGCATTAATTCAAAAACGTTCAGAAATTAAATAAAAAAACTAGTTTTTTAAAACTGAAAGTAAGGAGCGACATTAAAACTTAAAACGAACAGAAATTACTCCGCATATGAAATGGGTAGTCCCCTCCGCAATCCCTCGATCTTTACGCTAAAGTTTGACTCTTTGCCACAATTCTGCTTTTTAAAACAATTAAAAGCTTTAGCGTAAAGAGCGAGGGATTGCGGAGGGGACAACCCATTTCATATACAAAGTAATTTCTGTTCATTTTAAGTTTTAATGTCGCTCCTTACTTTCAGTTAAAAAAACTAGTTTTTTTTATTTAATATGCATTTAAGGTTTAAGTGACTCAGTGTCAGTGGAAGTGGTGAATAAAAGTTTTCTTACGGCAAAATGCTCACTGTTGGGGCCTTTATATAAATGTCCTTTCCTTCTTATACATAGTTATCTGCTATATAACTATTTATAAGTTAAACTCTCGTGGAGGCTAGCCTACACAAAAGGGGTGAAATTGGTTTGTATTGAAGTTATATATCTATTTAACTAGATTCTACCATTGAAATATAATTTATGCGTAAAGCAAGTTCAATCTTAAGTCCAGCTGCACATTATTTGCCCACTGTGTCACGCCTTGGTGAAAGAGGTGACCTTATCGTTTATCTATATATACACTTTTTGAGTTAGTTCCCATCTAAAGTTTAGCGATTTGATTTTGGAGTTGACATTGGTAGTAAAAATGAGTTATTTTCTGAACCCCCAGTAGGGATAGGAAAAGAGCATTTAAAATTATATTCAGTGTAGTATTAACCCAAGGACCCGTCTCTCTCCCAAGATTTATTTGTCAGTGGTGGAACAGGTTGAAGCAACTTGGGCAAAATAGTTTGGTACATACTCCCCTGGATAAGGCACATTTGTCGTACCCACACCATTTGTAATAACAGTGAGGGAAAAACTCGTAGAACCTATGGGACTACTTAACAGCAATACTATACCCTAGCGAGGGACAGCAGTAGCACTGGTAGTGCTGTGCCACGTACCCTTGTACCGCGGGGGAGCTTACACTGGTGAGAGGAAGAAGAATGACACTATCTAAACACTGGTAGTGAGCCTAAATTATATAGGGAATATTTGTTGGGTTTCGCCTAGCATAAGTTCTCAGGAATTAAAATATAACACAACTATAGAGCTTGAAAAATAAAGACGATGAATAGGAGCGTTGACTATTTTTTATACAAGTGGGAAAAAGGAAATATATTACAAGAAGTAAACCTGACCATTTGAGGAGCTGCTTTGATGTGAATTGAAATAATTTTTGTTAGCTTAATTTTTTACTTATGTTTGACGGAACCATTAGAAAAACAAAGTCAAGGTTTCTCAGCCAAGATTGAGCTTAATTGAGCTGGATGTTAACTCAACAAAAATGAGCATAGTAAAATTATGAAAAGCTTTTTCAGATCTGCATTTATACGTGACTCCCAGTTGGAGTATCCAAGAGGATTTAACACTAAGTAAAACCCAATTTTTTCAGTTGGTGAAATGATCAGTTCTGGCCCAGTTACTGTATTTGCATCTTCTGTAAAGACAGTTAAATACCCAATGGAGAAACATGAAAAGTGTGAAGTAGTTAAAATCCTGTATAAAAAAGAATTATTTCCAGCAAAGAGACACCTAGATAGAGAGACAGGGATGGGTATAGAAATAATAGAATCAGGAAGGAGTACACCGGGCATTATGAGAGGATACCAAATAAATGCGGAGGCTATAATCCAAGAAAAGGAAAAACTATTAAATGAAATTACGCAGGAACCAAGATAAACTCACACCTCAGATTTTAGGCATCTGAGATGTAAGTTTATCGTCGCGAATTAGAGATAAGACATTTACTGACCGAAGAAATATTGTACGAAGTGACTCAAAAAATTAACTAAGAATATTCGGCAAAAGGGGAAATTTAAAATAGGCTGAATAGCAAGAATAATATGAGATTCGTCATAATAGTATCTGTCGGAGGACATCTTCCCCTCCAAGATATATTTAATAGTGGTGGCACAAGTCGTGGCACATCGAGCCAAACAATTCGGCTCTTACTCCTCTCACAGGTAGTACACTTGCCGTGCCCATACTAGTTATAATATCAGTGCAGGAAGAATTCATAGAAACTGTTAGACCGCAAAACCACGATACTATACTCTAGGAGAAGCCAGGAGGGGCACTGGTGGCGCTATGTCACATGCCCAGGTACCGTAAGGAAGCTTACATACCTAAATAACTTCCATTGTGGCCTAGTTCTAACTAACAGATAACGGTATTAGGGATCCTTTATTTCTGGGCATTAACATTAACAAGGTGAATATCAAACAGATTGTGGTAACAAAACTGTAAGTAATGAGCGCCTTGGTTTAGCATTAACCGAAACTCTGAAAAAGAAATTTGAAAACAATAGATACATCAAAAGAATTGGCTATATTATAATGATTCCAAGTTAAAATGAACAGAACTTGCAACAAACAGGAGTAAGGGTACTGCTCCATAAACCTTCTAAATGCAAATGCATCATTTGCACGCTACTGAAGACAAAATATATTTTTAACATTTATATTTTATAATTGCAATACTAAAAATAAAAGAAATGTCGAGACTTTGGGGAAGTTATATTGTTTGTGAGATGTATGTGAGTATGTAAGATGATCAGTCTATTTTCATTAGTTTTTGCCAATAACGTTGATTATCACAGCAGTTTTTTTCCTGTTCTTTGTCGAGGATTAACAAACAAAAAACAGCACCTATCAAAAGACACAATTTTTAAATGGCACTTAAAGTGTCTAAAGGGTTTGAAGGGAGGAGGAACAACACAACACTCAAGTACCCCTCTTATTTAGGAACCTTGATTAGCCTTGTGATATTATTAAAACACAATACTCAAGATATAAATCGTTTCAAGCAAAGTATTAATGACACTCTGGCTTTTAAAAGGTTTGGGGGAAGGTAGCCCTACTTTTTGAGCTGGAGGCCTTCATATATGCTCTGAGATATTTATCAAAAGGTAGTCTATCTCTAAAGAGCATAAAATATCACTAACATATGTCTTAATCCAAACCTTTATTCAGCTTTAAAACCAATGTCAAAACTTATTTCCTGAAATACAAACGCATAGTGACCCTGACAAGAAGAAAATAACCCAAGACGAAGGATAATGCAGCTAAAAAACAAAACAGAACAGGAAAACTGCTCCAGGAAAACCCTTGATTGTTCAATTTTATTTTGAATACTTATGAATCAGCCTAACAACTAATAATAATAAGAAGAAATATAGGATAGGACTTTCATAGAAAGTCTGTAAAACTCCCTTTCCTAGAGTTTTCGTTGCTATTAGCACGAGTCACTCCTCATTGACGGTTTTTTACTACATACTCTTTAATATGTTAAAAATTAAGAAAAATCGAATATTTGGTCATTTAAACGTCGATAAAGACGCCTATCCTGGTAACACTTGTATCATTAGTCCCTGTAAAATTCCCTAAAACTCCCCTACGCCCACGCACTTGCTCATTTTTTGTGACGCTAAGCAGATGGATGTAATGTTTTATTCGAAATTTTTTTTCTGAAATAAGAGGGAGATATAAGGCCGCAGCACACACATTCAGTCTTAGTTCAAATTCAGCTTAGACATTAAATTCTACCCTCCTGCAAGACCCTCTTAAATAGTTTTTCAGATAACCGATTGAAAATCTAAATATAATAATGTATCTGTCGAGGCAATAGGACCCTGTCTCCCTTAAAAATGGCTTACCCCTCCCCAACCCCCCAAAATCCTCGAGAATAGCTGATGTGCGATTATAAATAACTCCTTGTAATTTTATCGAGCATAAAGTCTTGCATGGACTACGTGACTCTATAAGAGCGAAAGGGCAGCCCTGAGAATACTACTGCCTCTCAAGCCAAGAAGTTCGATACATAGTTTTTCAATAATTTTAAATCGACTGGTCGTCCCAAAATCTTCAAGTTTTGTGCCACTCCATTTTGTGCCACAAAAATGGCAGAAAACACCACTTCAATTGGCATAGTCTTTTTCCTACTTATAAAGTTTTCTAGAACTGTTAATTGTTGATGGAATAAGGTTTTCTTGATTTTCTAGGGCTATTGATTCGATAAGATCACCTCTGGAAAACATCATAAGAAATAAGCAAACTACCAAACAGAAAAACACACATTCGTGACCTTTCTTCTCTACATTTTGTGAACAGGGGCTTGAAAACTCGGCCACTAGGTTCTGTAATATTCTGAATTTGATGGTGTAATTTTCTTTAATATCATTTACCTTTCATGCCATGTATAGCCAGTGTGGGCTTAGAATGTATTTACGTCGAGCTTACGGGGAGCTTTTGACCGATGCTGTTTTAGATTTGATCAGTTGTGTTAAAAAAAAACTTACAAATCTTATTTATCGGTTTAATTTCCTACGAGATCAAACAGTTCGTGGTAACGAACTGTAGTAAGGAGTGACCCGGCTCAATAGTAAACGAAACTCTAAATAACGGAATTTTGATGCTAAAATATACATCAAAAGAATCGAATTTTCATGCTGATTTTAAATATATAAGTTTCATCAAATTTGGTCTTTGTCATCAAAAGCTACGAGCCTGAGAAAATTTGTCTTATTTTAGAAAATAGGGGAAAACACCCCCTAAAAGTCACAGAATCTTAACGAAAATCACACCATCGCATTCAGCGTATCAGAGAACCCTATAGCAAAATTCAAGCTCCTATCTATAAAAAATGTGGAATTTCGTATTTTTTGCCAGAAGACAAATCACGGGTGCGTGTTTATTTGTTTGTTTGTTTTTTTTTTGTTTTTTTCCCTAGGGGTCATCGTATCGATCAAGTGGTCCTAGAATGTTGCAAGAGGGCTCATTCTAATGGAAATGAAAAGTTCTAGTGCCATTTTTAAGTGACCAAAAAAATTGGAGGGCACCTAGGCCCCCTCCCACGCTCATTTTTTCTCCAAAGTCAACACATCAAAATTTTGAGATAGCCATTTTGTTCCGCATAGTCCAAAACCATAATAACTATGTCTTTGGGAATGACTTACTCCCCCTCAGTCCCTGGGGGAGGGGCTGCAAGTTACAAACTTCGACCAGTGTTTACATATAATAATGGTTATTGGGATTTTTTTTTTTTTTGGTCTTGGGGGTGGGGTTGAGGAGAGGGGGCTATGTGGGAGGATCTTTCCTTGGAGAAATATGTCATGGCGGAACAGAAATTCAGTGAAAAGGGCGCAAGATTTTCTAAAATTACTATAAAAAAAAAAAAACAGTGAAAAAAAAAACATGGAAAAATTCTTTCAATTGAAAGTAAGAAGTACCATTGAAACTTAAAACGAACAGAGATTATTACGCATATGAGGGGTTCTAAAAATACTTTAGCATAAAGAGCGAGGTATTTAGGAGGAGATAAATACCTCGTTCTTTATGCTATAGTATTTTTAGTAATTTCAACTATTTATTCTACGGCCTTTCTGATTCAGGGGTCATTCTTAAAGAATCGGCACAAAACTTACGATTTAGTGCAAAGAGCGAGGTATTAACGAGGGTACAAACCCCCTCATATACATAATTTAAATTTAAGAATATAAATGTTTGTTATGTAAGTTAATTCTTAAGTTACGTATATTATTTACTAATAAAAAAAATTCGTCAAAAATTAAAATTTATAGTTGCCTTTTTGTGTAACCGAAAAATTGCATGGCAACTAGGCCTCCTTCCCCATCCCATATTTCTCAAAATCATCTGATCAGAACTAAGAGAAAGTCATTTAGCCAAAAAAGGAATTAAAATGTAAATTTCATTTTAATAATTTATGTGTGGAGAGCCAAAATCAAACATGCATTAATTCAAAAACGTTCAGAAATTACATAAAAAAAACTAGTTTTTCTAACTGAAAGTAAGGAGCGACATTAAAACTTAAAACAAACAGAAATTACTCCGTATATGAAATAGGTTGTCCCCTCCACAATCCTTCGCTCTTTACGCTAAAGTTTGACTCTTTGCCACAATTCTGCTTTTTAAAACAATTAAAAGCTTTAGCATAAAGAGCGAGGGATTGCGGAGGGGACAACTCATCTCATATACGGAGTAATTTCTGTTCGTTTTAAGTTTTAATGTCGCTCCTTACTTTCAGTTTGAAAAACTAGTTTTTTTTATGTAATTGCAAAATTACATAAATTCTTCCTCCCTATTGGCATTTCAATCTGCACTTAGGCACACAATCTGAAAGCCTGTTTTTCCAGAGAATGGGTTTAAAGCTTTAGTATATACTGTAAAAGACCATAGATTCAAGAAACACCTCCTTAGAAATAAAAAATCCGATTTCAAATGCTTATTTTATCGTAATTTATCCGCTCTGAATTTCAACCAAATTCTTAATACCTTGCAAAAATTCTTTTGACATGTTTTCCGATCAGGGAAATTCGCCCATCGAAAAAAATGTTCAAAATTGGAATTTGAAAATTTCCAACAATTGAAATTTTCCATTTTCCATCCTAGATTTTGCCCTAGCCCTCTTTTAGAAAATATGTCAACCAAGGTTGCCGAAAAGATATAGATGAAAATGAAAAAGTTTGTGATACCTTGGATATGAAGGAAGATTTGTTTAGTGAGGAAGAATTAGCGACAGTACTAAAAGGATTAAAAAATAATGAGGCCCCAGGTGCTGATAGTATGATTAATGAGTTTCTTAAATATGGTGGATCTGAGGTTAGGAATAAGCTACTGAAGATTATGAACATGATTTTTGAAAAAGGGGAAGTACCCCTTTTTTAGGAAAACCTTAATTAAACCACTGTATAAGAAAGGTGACAAGAGTGAGTGTCGTAATTATCGAGGCATTAGTCTGGTCTCTGTAGGTAGCAAATTACTGAGTAATATGATACTTTTTAGACTGAGACATGCTGTAGACAAAGTTTTAAGGGAAGAACAATGCGGTTTTAGAAAAGGTAGAGGATGTGTCGACCGTGTTTTCACTCTTAAGTTAAGAATTGAGAAGTCCCTTCGTTGTCAAACACCTTTGGTCCTCAGTTTCATCGATTATGAGCAAGCTATCGATTCTGTTGATAGAACAGCGTTAACAAAGGTCTTATCGTTATATGGTATACCAGAAAAATACATTAAAGTGATTTGCGCTATGTACGAGAATAATACTGCTGTGGTTAAGGTAGGAAATGAGGTTAGCAACTGGTTTTGTACTAAATCAGGAGTTAAGCAGGGTTGTGTTCTCTCCCCCTTTATATGAATCATTTTGATGGACTTCGTCTTAAGGAGCACAGGAAAGGCAATTGGAGACCGTGGAATCAAATGGGGAGGAAGAACGCTCCTGGACTTAGATTATGCTGATGATTTAAGCATATTAGATGAAAGTGTGAGCAAAATGAATGAATTTTTAGAGGTTTTACGAGTTCAGGGTGCTAAAATAGGTTTGATAATTAATGCTAAGAAGACTAAATCACTAAGGCTAGGAATAAGTGAAGATGAACAGGTGACATTAGGTAACGAAAAGATTGATCAGATTGGGAGCTTCAGTTACCTTGGTAGTATTATTAGTAAAGATGGTGGGAGCAGTGAAGATGTTAAAAGTAGAATAGCTAAGGCTCAGGGTGTTTTTTCACAGTTAAAAAAAGTTTGGAAGAATAGAAAGATAAGTCTACAAACCAAGATTAGAATATTGGAAGCTACAGTGATGACAGTGGTCAAATATGACTCTGAAGCATGGGCACTCCGAAAAGCAGATGAAAATTTACTAGATGTTTTCCAGAGAAATTGCCTACGGATTGTTCTGGGTACCCGGCTGACTGACCGTATTTCAAACAGTAGATTGTAGGAAAAGTGTGGTTCAATCCCGCTTTCTGGGGCTATAATGAAAGAAAGGTCTAGATGGCTTGGCCACGTTCTACGGATGAAGGATGACAGATTACCGAAGATTGTCCTTTTTGGCCGACCGTCTGGGGCTACACGGAAAGCAGTTCGTCCTTGTCTGGGTTGGGAGGATGTCATAAATAAAGATTTAAAGGCAATGGGAACTTCCTGGGAGGGTGTAAAGAGGGAGGCTTGAAACAGATTAGGTTGGAGGAGGAGCGTGCGTAGTTGTGTTGGCCTCAGGCGGCTTGGTGCTGCAGTGAGTTAGCACCATCACTGCAGTGAGTGATGCTGCACGTTCTACGGATGAAGGATGACAGATTACCGAAGATTGTCCTTTTTGGCCGACCGTCTGGGGCTACACGGAAAGCAGTTCGTCCTTGTCTGGGTTGGGAGGATGTCATAAATAAAGATTTAAAGGCAATGGGAACTTCCTGGGAGGGTGTAAAGAGGGAGGCTTGAAACAGATTAGGTTGGAGGAGGAGCGTGCGTAGTTGTGTTGGCCTCAGGCGGCTTGGTGCTACAGTGAGTTATTATTATTATTAGTAGTAGCAGTAGTAGTCTTTAAAAAAATATAAAATAGCAAAAGAAAAACAAAATTTAAGCTCAATATCCAGATGTCAAATTGATCCTCTTTCTTTTATTATCCGATTCAACTGAATAAAATGAACAGGCTTTAAAATATCTTCGTCACAAGATAATTTTATCAAATATTTTGTGATAAGAAAACTGGAAGTAAAAAGTGCCTTGGCTAATATTCACCAAAACAAAAAATAAAATTCTTATGACAGTTGGTACATCGACAGTATCGGCTTTTTATGCTGATTCTAAACATATAGAATTCTTTCAGCTTATTGTTACCCACCCAAAATAAAAAATCTGAGAAAATTTGCCTGATTTAAAAAAGGGATATGCCCCCCAAAAAAGCATGGGATCTTATTGAAAATCCCTTTATCAGATACATCATATCAGAGAACCAAACCGTAGAGGTTTCAATTTCCAGCCTTGAAAATGCAGAATTTTGCATTTTTATTTTTAGTGACATATAGCAATCGCAAATTCTGTCGGTCTGTCTGTCTGTCTGTCTGTCGGTCCCGGTTTTGCACTTCCAGGCAAGCTAGGTTGATGAAATTTGGCAACCGTATCAGGGACCGTAGCAGATTAACTTAGAAATAATCGTTTTCCCGATTTGACCATCTGGGGGGGATTAGGGGGCCGGTTAATTCAGAAAAAAATAAAAAAAATGAAGTATTTTTAACTTACGAACGGTTGATCAGATCTTAATAAAATTTGATGTTTGGAAGTATATCGTGTCTCAGAGCTCTTATTTTAAATCCCTACCGGGTCTGGTGACATTGGGGGTGGGGAGTTGGGAGGGGGAAACATAAAATCGTGGAAAACATTTAGAGTGGAGGGATCGGGATGAAACTTGGAGGGAAAAATGAGCAAAAGTCCTAGATACATGATTGACATAACCGGAACGGATCCTCTCCCTTTGGGGTAGTTGGGGGGGGGGGGTTAATTCTGAAAAATTAGAAAAAATGAGGTATTTTTAACATATGAACGAGTGATCGGATCTCAATGAAATTTGATATTTAGAAGGATATTGTCTCTCAAAGCTCTTATTCTAAATCCCGACCGAATCTGGTGACATTGGGGGGATTGGGAGGGGGGCCTAAAATCATGGAAAACGCTTAGATTGGAGGGATCGGGATGAAACTTGGTGGGAAAATTGGCAAAAGTCTTAGATACGTGATTGACATAATTGGAACGGATCCAGTCTATGGGGGGGAGGGTTGCTTCTGAAAAATTAGAAAAAATGTCGTATTTTTAACTTACGAAGGAGTGATCAGATCTTCATGAAACTTCATATTTAGAAGGACCTAGTAACTCAGACCTCTTATTTTAAATCTCAACCGGATCCAGCGTCATTGGGGGGGGGGGGTATTGGGGGACCAGAAGTTTTAGAAAATACTTAAAGCGGAGAGATCAGGATGAAACTGGATGATGGGAAGAATAAAAACCTGTCTAAGATATATAGGCCTAAGTGTGATTTGGAAAACAATCAGAAGTTAAATAAAAAAAAGCTTTTCAACTGAAAGCAAGGAACAGATTTGAAACCTTCTTAAACATATTATTCTATATGAAGGGAGCCGTCTCCTCCATAGCTCCTTACTCTTTACTGTGAAGTTTGGCTTTTGTCCAAATTTTGTAAGAAAATTTGCAACTGGAAAAAAAAAAAATTCAAAGCACTAAGAAACTTTTGTTTAATGAGCAAGGTGTTGAGATGGGAACAATTCCCCATATATATAGACAAATTTTAATTTGTTTTAAGCTTCAAACTTGCTCCTTATTTTTTTTGAAAAACCTTTTCTATTTGTTTAATTCCATTTCTTGAAAGTGTAAAGTATCATGAATACAATGCCTTTAGTAATGCAGAAAAAAACGATTAATATTTCACTGATCTCTGTATGGATTTTGACTGGCAATGAAGCTTAGAGACAAACATTTTTTTAAAGGCAATGAAAAAAGTATGTCAACTACATAAAATACCTAAAACGATAGCCTACTTATAAAAACTAAGATATAAACTCTCAGTATCAAGTTCTGTTGAGCAATGCCGAAGGATTGGACGGATATTTTTTTACAATATTGACAGTTTTGAACTTAATTATCAAATACCAAAATATTCCGCTAAAATTATATGTTTCCAACTTGATTCGGTTAGCTCATTGTTTTGTTCACAAGAAAAAGTGTAGACGCATACATCATTTGTGTAACACATAAACGTTCCCTTGATGTCCTTTACCATAACCAAGCATCTACAGAAAAAACTTGATTTTGGATTAAGGATGGAGCTCCCCAAATTTTTAAAGTGCAAGTCCAAGATTTCGGAAGAGATCTTTTTAACTATTATATTTCTGAAATATTTAAAGGGGGTCAAAAATAGAATTCCCCTGCTCTCCACACCAGAAACTAGTACGGACGTAAAAGATTTGCAAAACCTAAATTTTACGTCCAGCAGACAAGGGAATGGTAAAACTGGGAAGAAAAACACTTCAGATAATTTTTTGAAAGAATTCTTATTTCCATCTATTTCTTCCATTGCGTTAAATAATTATTAACGATTTTATCAAAATTTCAAAAACGTACATACTCTGGTTTAGTAGAAGACGGCTGAGCTAGGTTTACATTACACATCCAATTATAAATGTCTTGGGAAATTTCCTAGATAAAACCCAAAGCAAATACTGCCTACCACCCGCTCCTTAACAAAATCAAAAGAAACAAAATTTTAAGTGAGACAAAGGCTTCTTGCTTTTACTTAACCTTCCTTATAATTTTCTAGCAAGTGAGACACCTCATATGATTTATTTGACGATAAATGAGTTCGATAAAAAGCCAATTTTCGTGTAAACAGAATTATTTACAGCATAATAGTATGTGTAGATTTTTGGTAAGTTTAAAGCATGTATTTATCCTTGGCTTTTTCACCCTAGCGTAATCAGCTCTCACTTCAGAATACAAATTTTTACCATAAATCAAAATTTCAGCATTGATTAACCTTCACCTAGAATTACCACGGGCAAAACTGCCAAAACTCAGTAAAGCTGGCGAGAATAGATTTATTGAAGTTATTGTTAGGCCCATATTTCTCATTTGGAAAAAGATTAATACATTTCTTGATTATAACTTTACAATGAGTAATTAAAATCCATACGCTACATTTAAGAGTAAAAAAAAAAAAAAAAAAAAAATCACTTTCACTGAGTGAATGCATGTAAGAAATGAGACAGATACTCTTCTCCGGGTAATATCAAAAAGCTGTAGATTTGAATAAGTACAAGCCCAGGGGACGGACAGCTTTTGATTAGGTAATACTTTATTGACAAAACTAATTTAAAGACTGAAAACTGAGGAAAATACATAGATAAAAAATAGATAGTTTCTTAGACCCCTCTGCCTTTTCATTTATTATCAAAATGAAATGAAAATATATTAAATTATAAAATTTTTAATAGATTGGGTTAGTGCAGGTTTCAAGATGGAAATTAAAATATTTAGACTTTTATTTACTTAGGCTATGTAAAAAATATTTTCTCCACCTTTAACGTCTTAATAAAATAGCTTATCGGTTTTTACATTCCATTTTAACTAATGAAAATACCATCCTTTCGTTGATGGCTTTTAATATCAACATTGTAGTACCTCCAAGAGTCACACGCCAGCTTTTATGTCAGTCAAGTAAACTAAGGTAAAATATTAAACTTTATGTTTTTGATGTAAGTGAACCTACCGTGACACAAAACAGTCGCGTGTTTAAATCCTTAAAAACTGCATTAAACAGGTCACGGTAACGAACTGTAAGTAGTGAGCGACTCTGCCTAATAGTAACCGAAACTCCAAATAAAGGAATTTTGATAACAGTTAATGCATCGAAATAATCAGTTTTTTGTACTGCCTCCTAACATATAACAATTCCTTGAGCTTAGTTTTATCCATCTAAAGCTGCGAGTCTTAGAAAATTTGTCTGATTTTTGAAAAGGAGGGTGAACAGTTTCAAGCAGTCAAGCGATCCTTGTGGAAATCACACCATATTTATTTCTAACCCGTCAAGAAAATAAAAAAGATCCACAGAGACATAGTACAAATAGAAAAAAGGATAAAAAAAACGGAATAAAAAAGACACCCAACGTTTATCAAAACAATTAATAAAGATCGCCCTTCAAGTATTTTACATTTTTGTCTGAAGAAAGACTATGGAAACGTGTTTATTTGATAGATTTTTTTGTTGTGTGTTTTTTTTATTGTACTTCCGGGGGTGATTGTACCAAAATGCTAGAAGATCGAGCGAGGGCTAATTAAACCTTTTAGGGCCCTTTTTAAGTGACCGCCCCGGGCTGAGTGGTGTTTTCTGCCATTTCGTGGCTCCAAAGTACGATTTCGTGCTGTGGAGGGCCTAGCTGCAATTAACCGACGATTCCTAGATATCCAATCAATTTCATGAGCATCAGCAAAGTATATATCGAGTATTCCAGTTATGGAGGACGAAGTCTTTTCAAGATAAATGGTCAATATATACATGTATCTTAATGCTTAACTTAACTAGGCTGATTCACTGTAAGGAGAATTTTCAGTGGGTGCGGGAGAATTTCTGGGGGAAATTTTTCGGGACTACTTTTCCCATAGGGAGAGAAATTTTCTAAGAATTTTGATCCAGATTTTCAGAGGAAACTTTCCATAGGAAGAGTTTTACGCAATGGGAAGTGTGAATTTTCTTGGATGAATTTCTCACGGAGGGGTTGGGGAGTTTTCAAGCATTAAATACAAAATCAATCAGAGATTAAATTTAAAAAAAACCCGAAAAAATTGTGTTTTTTATTTTAATCTCTGATTAAATTAAAATATACAAAATTAAAGTAAGGGGCAAAAATAAAACTCAAAACGAACAGAAATTGTTTTGTAGATGAGGATGACTATCTCCTCCTCAACTCTTCGCTCCTTACACTATTTTCTAAATGGTTAAAAAACTACTTATTACAATTCAGCGACCCTTGTTTTTGAGCAATCTTTCTGGAAGAGTTGGGACAGAAAGTCAAACTTTAGCATTAATAGCGAGGAGTTGAGGAAGGAGCAGTCCCCCTCATGTAGAAATAATTTTGTTTGGTTCAAGTTTAATGTTGCTTATTACTTTCATTTGAAAAAGATGTTGTTTTTTTAATATAGGCTAATCTAGTAGCAGAATCGTATAGTGCTTCCTCAGTCATAAGTCTGATACTGTCTAGGCTGGATATAATCATGATGAACAAGAAACAGTGAAAGGAAAACGAGAATAAATCACACCCACTAAATTAAGATGGGACGAAAAGCAAAAGCTTCAGCAAAGATCGAAAATGCCATCAGTACAAAAAATATATTTACAAAGATAGTGGCTCTATTCAATTCCATGATTCTAATTATGCAGTTTGCGCTTTATCAGCTAGAAAAAATTGTTTAAAATGGCAGTTTTACGCTTATTTAACCTATAATTACACAGGAATTTTTCAAAAGAAGAAGAAGAAGAATGTGAATTTCTATATTCTTAGGTTCGGGATTCTATATAGATTAAAGTCCGAAAAAGCAAATGCATTATAAAATTGGGCTAGGATATCGTGACTAAATCTTGCCTTTCTCGAGGCAACTTTTGAATATGTAGAACAAACTATTATAAGGACATTAATAGCACTAAGTACGAAAACCGCAGTCGCATAACACTAGTTACGCGGTCGGTCTGTTGGTACAAACGAAAATTAATGCTTTAAGCATGAACCAGAAAATGGAAGATTTTTCTTCTTTTTTTTTTTCAATTCGAGTCTCTAAGTCTTATGGAATTCCTATGCATTTCAAACATAGAATAGATGATCATCACCCATATGACCATGAAACAAAATCACCATTAAAAAAAACGAAAATAAAAATACGAAAAAAAAATCAACGAGCCATCCGCTTTTTCCCCGAGGCACCCTTTCATATGAAAATTGAAAAAATAAAAACGAAGAAAAGTGATTGACCACATGATTACCAATACGATTAAAAATTTGCAGTGTATAATAATTTAATCCTAAAAGGTCCCCAAAACCAAATAAAAATTATAAAGAAATATTGAATTTCAACCGAAGTCAAAATTCAGAGTTTTAAAAGTAGCTGATACATATGTGAGGCTAACACTGTAATTTGAGCGTCCGTTTTGGGGGTTTTGGGGCTAACCCAAAATCAACTAAAATACACAAAATTTGTATGAATATAATTTGATGAATATACAATAACTTGTATTAATGTGAATATAAATACATTTAAATGTTTCAACAACTAAATGTGTGTTAGGATTCTACTATGGGAATCACAGTGTATAGCTGACGTGTCGCAAATGGTTTCCAATTTTTACGGGTGGCAAAAACGGTTTTTGACGGCATATCTGAAGATGAGACCTCAATACAGAGGTCTAAAAGCAAAATTCAATAAATATCTAGTTAAAGAGCCTTTACGATATGTAATCAGGGCACTGCCCTGAGTAGTATCCCCTCAATTCGTTTAAAAACTTCCATAGTCACTATTCTTTTCTTCTTTTTATGGTTTAAGATGACGAAGAAGTTTAACGGCGATCCCCTGAAGACTCGAATCTTCAAGATGATGTTGTATGTTACGCAGTAGGAAATGCTAAATTTATATAGGGCGACGGAATCTTGCGTGACTTGTTTGTCATATGTTTCGCTTCAGCATTATTTTTGCATTGGAAGGATAAGCATCTACATCTTCTTTTTATTAAAGTGAAGATGAAATATTCTAAGAAGATGTGTGTACATGATGGTGTTGTATTAGATACTGTCACAACGTCCCCGCGTACATAGACTCTATCCTACATAGCCTCCATGGCATTTTTTCAACTAGGGCTGTATAGTTTTTAAATTTTAAAGAATGAATGGCCATGACGCTCACTCTTGGAACTTAATTATTTTCTTCACGGTTCCTATAAACGTTCATGTCAAAAATCTCCTTTACATAGTGTGAAGGCACTCCTTTGCAGACTTTTTTTTATATCCTCATTGTGCGTTTGCACACAGTACACCTTCGGACATGCAAGCTCAGATCTTAAAACAAAAACTTATTAGGGGTCTAGAGCTTCACTAGCACCAGACAAATGGACACGTCCCAACTGGTAAAGTCAATTTGAGAGCTAATGTGCTTACCATTTCCCAAATCGCATAATAAATTTTCAGTTTTAACTTTTAACAGTAATGAATCCATATCCCCATAATAAAGTTGAATTTTTCCCTCCGGCCATTGCAGCTTACACACATTTTAATAAAATTTGGAAATTGTGCATCCAAACCGGTAGAAAAAAAAAATATTGCTGCTTAGCGTTCAAATTGCAAGATTTATGTGCCAGTCCACGATAGTTACTCCCTCTCGATAAAATAGAATTGATAAAATGGCCATTGTCACGGACTGACATTTCTCCACTATCCTCAAAAAAATTTTCCTTACATACCCAACACATATTTTAGTTTTTACTGCCAAATCATCCTCTGGTGATAAAGTAAATGGATAGTTTACGTTGCTCATGCGTGAAATTGACTTCTTGGCTTTTTTAATAAGTTCTACCTTAGCTGTGTCTATGCAATCTTCCCCACCCAATATCTCAAGTGTCTCTACCAATTACATGGTATTACATGAATCTATTTGCGCATGGGCGTAAGAGACTGCAATAGCCTTAACATGATTAGAGTCTGATGAATCGCACACATCCATGCGCAAGTTTGACGTCGATATCGAAGGCCCCTTTGTTGCTCTACAAGAGCGAATTCTGAAAATTCTTAAACCGCAAGGTGGCATTGTCACCCGAAACCACTCCACGGACTGGTACCCATTACGCTTACAGTGCCCCAAGCGGTGTTCTAATTTTAATTTGGTCGAGAATCTAGAAAGGCACATCGGACAGTAGAAACAAATACGCCCACGCCCCGTTTACCCTCACTTAAAATTTAACTAAGATAGGGAATAGGAAAGAAATATCCGATTAAAATAGGCTCTGTAGCAGGCTCGTAAAGAAGCCATACCCGATGTTTTACATCACACTGAATATTTTATCCTCTTTTCATCTTTTAGTTCCCCCGCTTCATACTCTGTATCGTACTGTGAAACCAAAACTCCAATCTTTAAAAGTTCATTTGCCCGTTCAAAAATGTCTACCCCCTTAAGTGTTACAGAATATTGCCCTTTTAAACAGTTAAAATCTACTTTAGGAAATACTTGAGGGGGCCCTGAGGGTTTTTTCTGGCCCTCGTAGACTTTTAAACAATTAAGAAAGAAACACTCTCAATTATACATAACACCCAAAGAAAACATTCCCTATTACTTAACAGCCAAACAAATCCTGAAGTAAATTAGCCCTGGCCCTCGTGGGTTTTTTAAACAACCAAAGGAAAAACACCCCCCGTTACGTAATTAACGCCTACATCTTTTAGAGGAATTAATTATTACGTAAAATGCACATGCGTGTTAAAAATTTATGTCTTGAAGAGACCACCGTTAAACTTTTTCGTCATCTTAATGCATTAAAGGAAGAAAGGGGTAGCGGCTATGGGTGTTTTTAAACGAGCTGAAGGGATCCTTCTGCCCTGATTTAGTATAAAGCGATTTTGAGGTTTTTTATCATAAAACTAAGGACAAGACAGCAATCCTTTATTTTACCAGTTTAAGTTTTTGTACTTTGGAAATTTAATAATTGAACATTAAGAAAAAAAAATCATAATTGACGTATTTCTTAACATGATTGGGAACAAATGTTTTCTCGGTGGGGGGAGCTAGGATATTTGACATTTGGGATCAAACCGTTCGTGGTAACGAACTGTAGTAAGGAGCGACCCGGCTCAATAGTAACCAAAACTCTAAAAAATTGAATTTTGATATCAATAGCTACATCAAAAGAATTGCATTTTACTGCTGATTTTAAATATATAAGTTTCATCAAGTTTAGTCTTACCCATCAAAAGTTACGAGCCTGAGAAAATTTGCCGTATTTAGGAAAATAGAGGGAAAAACCCCCTAAAAGTCATAGGATCTTAACAAAAATGACATCGTCAGATTCAGCGTATCAGAGAACCCTACTGTAGAGGTTTCAAGCTCCTATCTACAAAAATGTGGAATTTTGTATTTTTTGCCAGAAGACAAATCACGGGTGCGCGTTTATTTGTTTTTTTTTTTGTTTTTTTTTTCCAGGGGCCATCGTATCGACCAAGTGGTCCTAGAATGTCGCAAGAGGGCTTATTCTAACGGAAATGAAAAGTTCTAGTGCCCTTTTTAAGTGACCAAAAATTGGAGGGCATCTAGGCCCCCTCCCACGCTCATTTTTTTCCCGAAGTCAACCGATCAAAATTTTGAGATAGCCATTTTGTTCAGCATAGTCGAAAACCATAATAACTATATCTTTGGGGATGACTTACTCCCCCACAATCCCAATCCCAGGGGGAGGGGCTGCAAGTTACAAACTTTGACCAGTGTTTACATATAGTAATGGTTATTGGGAAGTGTACAGACGTTTTCAGGGGGATTTTATTTTGTTTGGGGGTGGGGCTGAGGAGAGGGGGCTATGTTGGAGGATCTTTGGATGAATCTGTCATGGGGGAAGAAAAATTCAATGACAAGGGCGCAGGATTCTCTAGCATTACTATAAGAAAACAATGAAAAATAAACATGAAAACGTTTTTTCAAATGAAAGGAAGAAGTAGCATTGAAACTTAAAACGAACAGAGATTATTACGCATATGAGGGGTTCTAAAAATACTTTAGCATAAAGAGCAAGGTATTTAGGAGGAGATAAATACCTTGCTCTTTATGCTAAAGTATTTTTAGTAATTTCAGCTATTTATTCTACGGCCTTTCTGATTCAGGGGTCATTCTTAAAGAATTGGGACAAAACTTACGATTTAGTGTAAAGAGCGAGGTATTAACGAGGGTACAAACCCCCTCGTATACATAATAAAAATATAAGGTTATGAAAGTTTGTTACGTAAGCTAATTCTGAAGTTACGTATATTTTTTACTAATAAAAACGTTCGTTAAAAATTAAAAGTTCTAGTTGCCTTTTTAAGTAACCGAAAAATTGGAGGACAACTGGGCCTCCTTCTCCACCCCTTATTTCTCAAAATCGTCTGATCAAAACTAAGAGAAAGCCATTTAGCCAAAAAAAGAATTAATATACAAATTTAATTTTAATAATTTATGTGCGGAGAGCCAAAACCAAACATGCATTAATTCAAAAACGTTCAGAAATTAAATAGAAAAAAACTAATTTTTTTAGCTGAAAGTAAGGAGCGACATTAAAACTTAAAACGAACAGAAATTACTCGGTATATGAAATGAGTTGTCCCCTCCGCAATCCCTCGCTCTTTACGCTAAAGTTTGAATCTTTGCCACAATTCTACATTTTAAAACAATTAAAAGCTTTAGCGTAAAGAGCGAGGGATTGCGGAGGGGACAACTCATTTCATATACGGAGTAATTTCTGTTCATTTTAAGTTTTAATGTCGCTCCTTACTTTCAGCTAAAAAAATTAGTTTTTTTTTTATTTAATTCTTTGTAAAGCACCCACGTGATTCAAATGCCAAAATAGAAACTGCTTTTTTCTAAGATTTGTTTTTTCAGTATGATAAAGAATATTCAGTACACCATGAACTAGTAATAACCAAGATTAGCCATCACTTTTCGAAGCATGCCAAATCTCACAAAATTGATTACTACTCATTTAAAAGGTATGGAAAAGAAAGCAGCCAAAAGCAGTAGGACCTATTCAGGGGAAAGGTTAATTTTTGGACTTCCTTAGATTTTAGAAAACATTTTATTTTGTTTTTTTCGGGGGATGTTCACAGAGAATGCCTTATTTGGATATTTTTAATTAAGAAATTGAGATACAAACCTAATTGGAAATCATAGACTTTGAAAAATAGTAAGCTTACACGCAATATTTCATCCCAAACAAATATTGCAAACGTTACCAAAGAAATTGGAATCTTTAAATATAATGGCACAAAACAATACATAAATTGAACTTTCAAAAAGACTAGACACTAATTTTTTTGCTTTAGCTGACTTTTAAAAGGTTTGGTGACTTTTAAACTGGTTTGCAATAAGAATTTGCCTTGATTTATTTGTAACGATGGCAGTGCTAAAAATTGCTAGTAGGGTCTTAAATTGTAGGCTAAAAGTAGTAGTGATACCCCTTTCTTTGCAAATGATGATAAATATTGAGAACACCTACCATGCTAGTGAATAAAATAAAATAGAATAAGTAAAAACAAACCCAATGAAAATAAATAGAGGCGTTAAAAGTCATTTGATCAAGTATCATCCTATGTACGAATCCCCTTAGCAGCTTACTACCTTAACGCTTAGAATTAAGGGTTGTGAGCAGGGACAAACCCTGGAGGGCTAAGGAGCTATAATTCCACCCACTAGACTAGAGTAGAAACCAAGAGCTAAGGGCTCATATGGTATGAGCTTTAGCAAAATTCTACGAATCAATAGATTGCTTTAAAAGGAAAATCAGAGGGTTAATACCAGTCAGGATTTAAAGTAAGAGCTCTGAGTCACGAGGTTCTTTCTAAATATCAAAATTCGTTAAGATCCGATCACCCACCCGTAAGTTAAAAATGCCTCAATTTATCTAATTTTTTCTCTCACTTCAGCCTTCCAAATGGTTGAATCGGGGAAAACGACTTTATCAAGTCAATTTGTGCAGCTCCCTGACACGCCTACCAATTTTCATCGTCCTAGCACGTCCAGAAGCACCAAACTCGCGAAAGCACTGAACCCCATAATCTAACTCTACCAAAGAGAGCGGATCAAGTCCGGTTACGTCAATCACGCATCTACGACATTTATAAGCGTGTTCAAAGAATTCCGGTTTTCCCCTCCAACTCCCCCAATGTCAAAAGATCTGGTTGGGATTTGAAATAAGAGCGCTGAGACATGAGTTACTTCTAAATATTAAATTCCATTCAGATCCGGTCATCCGTTCTTAAGTTAAAACTACCTCAATTTATCTGATTTTTCCAAATTAACAACCCCCAGCTCCCTCAAAGAGAGCTGATCCGTACCAATTATGTCAATCTCGTATCTATAACTTGTGCTTATTCTTCCCATCAAGTTTCATCCCGATCTCTCCACTCCAAGGGTTTTCCAAGATTTCCGGTTTCCAAGATTTCTGTTTCCCCCCTCTAGCCCTCTATATGTCCCTGGATCCGACTCGAATTGAAAATGGAGGATCTGAGACTTAAGATTCTTCTATATATCAAGTTTCATTAAGATCTGATCACCCATTCGTAAGATACCTCGATTTTCACGTTTTCCAAGAGTTCCGATCTCCCTCTCCAACTCCTTTTAACGGTACTGGATCTGGTAAAGATTTAAAATGAGAGTCTTAAAGCACAAGATCCTTCTAGATATCAAATTTCATTAAAATCTGATCACCCATTCGTAAGTTACAAACACCTCATTTTTTCTAATTTTTCCGAATTATTCCCCCTCCCCAACTCCACCAAAGAGATTGGATCCGGTCCGGTTATGTCAGTCACCTATCTTGAACTTGTGCTTATTCTTTTCACCAAGTTTTATCCTGATCTGTCCGCTTTGAGCGTTTTCCAAGATTTCCGGTCCTCCCCCTTAAATGACACTGGATCCGGTTGTGATCTAAAATATGAGATTCACTTTCCGAGGTCCTTTTAAATATGAAATTTCATTAAGATACGATCACTTTTTCGTAAGTCAAAAATACCTATTTTTTCTAATTTTTTAGAATTAAACCCCCCCCCCCAACTCCCCCAAAGAGAACAGATCCGTTCCGGTTAGGTTATGTCAATCCCGTATCTAGGACTTGTGCTTATTTTTCTCACCAAGTTTCATCTAAAGTCCCTCCACTCTAAGCGTGATCCAAGATTTTAGGTGCCCTCCCCAACTTCCCCTTCACCAGATCTGTTCGGGATTTAAAATAAGAGCTCTGAGATACACTTTCCTTCTAAACATCAAATTTCATTAAGATCCGATCACTCCTTCCTAAGTTAAAAATACTTTATTTTTTTAATTTTTCAGAATCAACCCTCCTCCCCAAACTCCTCCTAAGAGAGCGAATCTATTCCGGTTATTTCAATCACGTATCTAGGACTTATGATTATGTTTACCACTAAGTTTCACCCCGATCCCTCTACTCTAAGCGTTTTCCAAGATTTTAGGTCCCCCCTCCAACTCCCCTAAAGTCACTCGATTCGGTCGTGATTTAAAACAAGAGCTCTGAGACACGATATCCTTCCAAAAATCAATTTTCATTAAGATCCTATCACTCCTTCGTAAGTTAAAAATACCTCATTTTTTCTAATTTTTCAGAATTAACCCCCCCCCCCAACTCCCTCAAAGAGAGCGGATCAGTTCCGGTTATGTCAATCACGTATCTAGGACTTGTGCTTATTTTCCCCACCAAGTTTCATCCCGATCCCTCAACTCTAAGCGTTTTCCGAAATTTTAGGCCCCCCCTCAATTCCCCCCAGTGTCACCGGATCCAGTCGGGATTTAAAATAAGAGCTCTGAGACACGATATTCTTCCAAACTTCAAATTTCATTAAGTTCCGATCAGTCCTTCGTAAGTTGAGAATACCTCATTTTTTTTTTTTAATTTTCAGAATTAACGCCCCCCTCAGCTCTCCCAAACAGAGCAGATCTGTTCTGGTTATGTTAATCACGTATCTAGGACTTCTGCTTATTTTTTCCCATCAAGTTTCATCCCGATCCCTCTATTCTAAGCGTCTTCCAAGATTTGAGGCCCCCCAACTCCCCCCAATGTTACCGGATCTGGTTGGGATTTGAATCTGAGACACGATATCCTTCCAAAAAACAAATTTCATTAAGATCTCATCACCTGTTCGTAAGTTAAAAATACTTCATTTTTTCTATTTTTTCCGAATTAACCGACTCGTACTCCTCCCCAGATGGTCAAATCGCGAAAACGACTATTTTCTAATTTAATCTGGTCCGGTCCCTGATACGGCTACCAAATTTCATCGTCCTAGCTTACCTGGAAGTGCCTAAAGTAGCAAAACAGGGACAGACAGACCGACAGAATTTGCGATCGCTATATGTCACTTGGTTAATACCAAGTGCCATAAAAAGTGACCAAACTGCTACTGGAAAAGTTGGTATCTATCTAATGGCAATTTCCATTTATTTTATTTTTGTCATAGAAATACCTGAAATTATAAGTTTGTTACTTTAAAATCGTTGGAATAACGAAGGCCCTTTTCTAAGGGAACGAGTCAACTGATCAGCAAGGGAAGGAAAATCTAGTGTTTTCCATCAGAACTTAGCCATACACTCGCTTTTAAGGCATTCTTGTTTGAGGGTAGTGAAGTTTCTATTGGGCACAACCTGTTTTTGCCCCTTAGCTGTGGCACAGTTTGGAATACGTGTTTGCATTATTGTTGGGTGTTTAATGTTAAGTGCTCTGAGGTCATCTTTATTTTTCTTGAGCAATTCCATTTAACTAAGGAAAAAACTGTCAAAAAAGTAAGCAGACCTCCATGAAAGACAACTCTTGATATTAACTCCCCCCCCCCCCGTAACAAATTTAAGAGTGTGCCTAAGCCTGATAAGTGTGGCTCGACTATCCATTGATGGTTTTATATGCATGAAAATGAACTACATACAGTGTAATGAGCGTTGGTTCTACACCCTCAGAAACTTTGCTACTAGCCTCGTATTATTTATATCCTCCAAACCATCGAAGCGAGACTGTCGCAACCAAGTGAAAGTTTTTAGGTTTCCTCTGCCATATTGCCCAATCCAGACAGTACAGAAAATGATATAATTAGTCTCGCTATTTTTAGCTGTTACCCTCCACATACAAGCCGATAGAAATTGGAGGCAGGTAGATAAACCTTTATTGTGGTCTGTGTTCAATTCTGAATTAAAGGTTTCATCTGGGATTCACGCTATTACGGAAAGCGCAGTCACGCTTCGATTGTTTTTTACTTTTCAGGAAATCATTAAATGATAATTACACTGCAATTCATTTTGTATTTATGCGCTTGCTTTTAATAGATATAAGTATAGCTAACACATGTCGTTTTGCTACACACTGCAATGCAACTTCAATAACTTTTCAAGTCATTTAGGGTCACACCAGTATACTTGCCAGTATCCCACTGGTAGTATTGAGAAAGACAACTACTAGCGTTGATTTAAATTTAGGTAAACACAGACTGTTGAACTATTGAATTTAAACACTAGATTTGATACTTGAAATTTGTTTGGTAGTTTTGCTCCTCCTAATTCCTACAAAATAAGGCTAGCTTATAATTATAATTGTATAATATTTCTATGAACTTAATAATATTATCAAAAATGCTGTTTGAAGGTGTTAGTCCGGTCTTCCTCGATCTGATATTCTCAAAACTACATAAAGACGTTCTTGTAAACGGCAAATAATTCTACTAGGGCCGTTTCCAGAATTTTTTTCGTGGGGAATTTAGCACAAGAATTTTTTTATTGGGGGGGGAGGTAAAAAGAAAACCTTAAAAACGCATCAAAAATTTGCTTGTATTCATTTTTGTTACGTTTTTTACGATTCGGGCGAAAATTTCGGAGGGGGTTTAAACCCTCTAATTTCCCCTGGATACAGCCTTGAATTCTACCTCTTATTGCTCTTTGGACATTTGCAAACCCCATATCACTTCAACTTCCTATTGCCTTGTTTATCTTTTTGACTCCATTGGGAAAATTCAGGAAAAGTCTAACTGTTGGTTAAATCTCCAAAAACGTTTTACACAGTTTACTACAAATTTGTTAGGCAAGAAACTTGTCACTGAGTTCAATATTGAGTTTTTCCTGCAGACACTGGTAGCTTCTTTCTTATCAAACGGATCACAAGTATTTAAATATCTGAACCAGATCCCTTCTTGTCCGCAATGGAGAATCACAAGACACTCTCCTAGTCCTAGGTCCCCTTCTATCTTTTAGTCATGATTAATAGAGTGGCTAAGGGATTTCTCGACAGGTTAAAATTTGCCAATGATTTAACGATTGTATAAACCTGGTATAGAACATTTAAGTTGAAGTGGTTTATGCATGATGCCGCGGATTTAGACACAAGGATCACCTTTTCTAGATCTGAAATAATGCAAATAGGTTTCCTTAAATCATTGCTTTTTTTATCAGATCTCTCCCAAACTTTCTGCATCCTCCTTGAAATTACTTGGTGTCGAAATTTCTTTTAATGTTCTAGTTGAAAACGCCGTCCACAAGGCTATCCCTTCTATTTTCCTCCTCATTAAGCTCCTTAATAAACTTGACCTATCCCATTCTCATTCTTCAGGAATGCATGTCTTCTTTGTTTGCCACTATTCTCAGAAGTTCTGTACTCTCCGCTTCTAAAAAAAAACTAGGTTAAAAACACATGAACATGAGAGTTTTACGACACTCCTAACAGACACTCCTAACCATGGTCCATTCACCCCGTGCTATTTCTCAGCCCCTACCTATCTTACCCCCCATTCCTTAATAAGAGAAAAATTTTGCCCGTAACACTACTGCAAAATAAATAAAATATCCCAGTTCCTTTCTTTCCCTCCATTTTTGAGCTTTTATTGATCTTGTTAATTCTTATTCTTATAGATTGTACTTGCTTTTGGAAAACCTTTCTATAGCTAAGGCAAAAAAACCTAAGAAACAAAGAAGATATCAAATAGTCCGTGGTAACGAAAGGTAAGTAAGGAGCGTCTCGGCTCAATAGTAACGGAAACTCTAAAAACAAAATTTTGCTATCAGCAGATAAATCAAAAGAATTGGCTTTGTCTGCCAATTCCAAATATTTAAGATTCATTAAATTTAATTTTCCCTATCAAAAGCTACGAGCCTGAAAAAATTCGCCAGACTTTCAAAAAACGGGGGAGAACTCCCCAAAAACCCAAGGAAGCGTAATGAAAATCACACCGTCAGATTCAGCGGATCAGAGAACCCTATTGTAGAGGTTTCAAGCTTCCATCTGCAAAATGTGGAATTTCGTAGTTTTTAGCAAGAAGAAAGGTCACGGATGTGTTTTTTTTTTTTTTTGTTTGTTTCTTTTCTTTTTCTCGGGGGTGACTGTATCAAACCAATGGTTTTACAATACCAGAAGATAACTCATTCTTACCAAACTTAGAGTTCTAGTGCCTTTTTAAGTGACCAAAAATTTTGAAGCGCAACTATCCCTTTTTTTACGCCCCCTTTTTCTCCAAGGTCGTCCGATCAAAATCCCAAGATAGCCATTTTCAACAGCATAAATAAAAAGTCCAATAACCATGCCTTTGAGGGTAAACTAACCTCCCACAGCCCCTGGGGAAAGGACTATAAATAATCAAATTTGCCCATTGGTTACGAACAGTATTTATTGTTGGGAAGTATACAGACATTTTCCGGGTTGTGGAATTTTTATGTTGGGGGGAGGGTTTCCAAGGAAAGAATTTTCCAAGGAGAACTTTACACTGAGGGAATTTGCCGGAATTCCTATACAAAAATTTGTTTTCTTTGTCCTAATTGTCTTTGCTGACTCAATTGGGGGTTGGATGTGCCTGGGTGATTTTTTCCATAGAGGATATTCCACTGTGGAAATCCTCAACTGCGGCATTTTCGCGGGAGGAACTTTCAATACGGGAATTTTTCACAGGAGCAAGTTTCCACAGGAGGGGGATTTCCGTTGAAAGATTTCGATGGAGGGGGAGGGGGTGGTAGCATAATTTGAAAAGATCATGAATTCAGGCCTATAGAATGGAAGTACGCTAAAGAGAATTTTTCAGGCGGAATCGTCTTTAATAAATTTTCCGGGGGTAATTTTCAGCGAGGATGGAATTGTTATGGCAAATTTTCCGGGAGAGGGGGAATTTTACGTGAGAAGATCTTTCCATGGAAGAATTTTCAGTGGGGAATTTTCAGTATTATTTTAAAAACGATAAGAAATTGAATTAAAAATTCAAGTTTTTTTAACTGAAAGTAAGGAGCAAATTAAAACTGTAAACGAACAGAAATTATTCCATATATGACGGGAACTTCCTCTTCCTCAATACCTTGCCCTTTACGCTGAAGTTTTACTTTTTGTCCCAATTCTTTAAAAACGACTCCTGAAACAAAAAACTTCAGCTATAAAATTTAGCGCTAAGGGATTTTTTTGGGGGGGAGGGGGCAAACCCCTCACACACCGAATAATTTAACTTCGTCGTAATTTTTATTGGTATTCCATACTTTCAGTTAAGAAAAAAAAATTTTTTTGAAGTTAAAGATTGACCTTTAAGGTGACAGTATATACCTATAAGACAGCTCGAATGAGCTTTCCGGTTGCTGACAGACAATTTTCCAATATAGGGTCGTGATAGTAGTAACGACTTATTAACAAGATTTGTTGAGGCCTAGGCCGTATCAAGGGGCTAGGGGGTTTGAGCTTCCCCCTAAAATGTTTGTCTGCCTCGTAATATGTAACAAAAATGAATATAAACAAATTTTTGATGCGGTTTTAAAGAATTTTCTAGGAGTTTCCCAAAAATCATCTTGTAACCCCCCCCCCCCACTGAAAAAAATACTTAATTTGGCCCTGGTTGAAGTCAGATAAAAATTAGAGCTATTGCAAAAATATATTTAAAACAGCACACAGGTAGAGAAAACCATACACAATTACGCCAACAACAAAAACGTATAAGCCCCTCACTCAAGAATATCAGTGAAGAATAACACAATATATACGTTCTGCAGTGTAAGAAGCTTGCCTCAAAGGCAACAGATTTATTTGAACTAATTACCTGTTTTCTCAATTTGCTATCTACTTATAATAGCATTACAGTGGCAATTAAATTTCATTAATTAATTGCGTGTATATAATGTCTGTGAAATTGTAATGCAAATAGCTGTTGCAATAATCTATCAATATCTAGGGAGGTTGCAGGTTTCATGAAAAACATACAACAACATTAATAAGCATAAAATTTCTATTAAGCAAAGGTTGATTACAAAATTACGACTTTAACACAAAAGAATTCGGCTTTTAAAATTACTTATGCAAATACTTAGGAACGGAATTGCTGTTTCCACCTGTTTAGATAGATTTGAATTTTTCATTTTGCCATTAAAATCCCAAGGCGAAGCAGCTACAAAATTCATGGCCAAATTCCTTCGCTCTTATATTAGTGCTTGTTTTGTATTATTAAAGGAGTTTTTCTGCTGATGCAAATGTCTTTATTTATTCTTAGTTTAAATTTTGCAAATTTTTACTTGGTTTCTCCCTTTCTTTTAGTAACACTGAGATTGTTTTAAAGCTTAATGTGAAGGATCCTGTAGTCTGCATAAAGAAAAAATGTAAAACATTTGAAGACAAGGCGAAAACTAGACCTCCGTTGCCTGTGCAACGGGAAGTGTTGCAGCAACTGTGCCCTGTTCCTTAGGGCACAGTTGCGGAGCAACACGTGCAACTGTGCCCTACGGGACACAGTTGCGGAGCAACAGTCTCCATTATGTCCTTCAGAGGACATTTTTCTAATGCGGCTTCGATTGTTATCTTGAAGCATCTTTGATATGGTTTTATTTCGAGCGATAGCACTACTCGATAAAAATAAAATAGACATCAAAATCGAAAATTTAAGAAAATTTCAAAAAATCGGAACGAGATTCACTTTTCCGGAATTATTTCCGGGAAATCTGTAAGAGCTACGGAATTTCATGCTTCAGTTCTCGAAAACATCAATAAAAGTTCTATATGAGTTCATAATTATTTTATCTCTAAAACGTTTACTTCCGAAACTAGGGCCGTCTTAACTTGACGCCAATTCGAAGTATTATGTTTCGAGACGCACATTTCGGGAATTATTTCCGGGAAATCTGAAAGAGATACGGAAATAACGTCTTATAGTTTTCTGCTTAACTTTTCATGGTCTAAGCTAGGAATATATAAAACAAACCAAATTCACCAAAAAATTTAAATTGCCCCGAGGGCATGACAAAACTTCCAAATAGAAAAACCCAAAGAAGGAATTTTATTTCGGAGAAACTATTGTAAGCTCCAGTTGTTAGGAGATCGAGACCTGTCGAACCGCGTTGGAAAAAAAAATTCTAGCTGGTCCAGAACAGAAGTTACCTCTAGAACGTCGAAACTTCGGAAATTATTTCTTAGAGAACGAAGCAACTTGGTATATAGAACACTTCACTTCTTCTTGCATAATTTTCATAGCACTACTCGATAAAAATATAAGAAACATCAAAATCGAAAATTTGAGAAAATTCCAAAAAAATCGGAACGAGATGGACTTTTCCGGAATTATTTCCGGGAAATCTGTAAGAGCTACGGAATTTTGAGCTCCGGTTCTCGAAGAGACAAATGAAAGTTCTACATGAGTTCAGCATAACTGTATTTCTAACAAGTTTATTTCCGAAGCTAGGGTCGTCTTAACTTGACGCCAAACATCGAACGCACAGTTTCTAAGAAAAAAACCGTTTTATTTTTTTTTATGGAAAACTGTTAGAAATTTTAGGAACTTCTCTGGAACTTTTTTACTATGTTTCACGTTTCCCTTCCCTCTGAAAAATCTCAAATTTTTAACTCTTACCACTTCGGAGCTACAGGTCGCTGATCACGGTGAAAAAAAAAAAAAAAAAACTACGAAAGCAGTAGTGTTGCTCCGCAACACAATTATCCTTTTAGGCCACAATTTATTTCCGTTTTTTAGTAACAGTTCTGGCTCTTGATGATTTATAGACTAAATTATTTAGCAAGTGTTTTTGTATCTTTTTTTTCTCTTTTTAAGTGTTTGATCAATATTTGATATTTTTTGATTGTAAGCGTTATCATTTGTCTTTTCTTTATTATTATATTGTAGCCTACTCCTCATTTTTTGAGGGAAATAAAGAAAATAAAATAATAAAATAAAATGAATTGCTAGAAAAAAAATGAACAGAAAGAGACATGGGTGCCACCCCTGTAACAATCCAAAAGAGACATGGGTGCCACCCCTGTAACAATCCAAAAGAGACATGGGTGCCACCCCTGTAACAATCTAATTTCCCTCGTTGTTGAAGGTGGGCGTCTGTAAACATGTCCACCTTTTTGGTCCAATCATTGTTTTCAACATTGGCGGTTTCAGTGACGAACAATTATTTCAATTTGGCATCACTTTCTTGGTATTCCAGGTTCATTTTCAAAATTAAAAAAATATCCTTTTCGTAATTAAAAGTTATTGTCAAGTTGAATGTGAATAAAGACTACTAGTTTTTAAATAGCATTGCATGATAAGTTAATGTCAATAGACTGTTTCCTTAAAAAAAAGTTTTTTTAAGTTTTGGTTTCAATGAACTGTGGCTACTTTTTGCTAGGTTTGGCTGTAACCAAGTTGATTTAATAACAACGAAATGCAATTTTTAAATACACGGAGAGTAACTCAAACTTTGATGAAGCAAATTTTCTCATACATCTGAGGTGGACTGTTCCCACTATCGGCCCTTAGGTAATTGTACTGATTTGTACTTGTTTCTCAATATAAAAGGGAATATTTAGGATGTTTATTTTAATTTACGACTCTAATCAGCCCCGCAAATTTTTTTCAATAAGTAAATTAATAGAAGTATTATATATGTCTTAGTTTACTTAAGGGGGGGAGAATTAATGAAGGCTAGCCTCCTCCCCTATATGTGGGTATTACTATTGTATCGCCCTTTGCTTGCCTATTACAAGTATTGTTTGTAAATCTGTTTTGACAATTGTCTTTAGGTAAACAAGTTTCAAATTGGTTTCTGTGCTTTTATTAAAAAAAACAAGTTTTTCGAACTGAAGTTAAAGAGCAAAATTAAAAACTATAATAAACAAAAACTATTTCGTATAGTTCATGGGGCTACCCCCTCCTCTATACCCCAATCTTTACGCTAAAGTTTAATAATGCTTAAAAATATTTCACACTCCAATTTAACAGCTCTTGTGTTTGAGCAGTGGTTCTTAAGGAATTGAGACAGAAAATTAAACTTTAGCATGATGAACAGGGGGATTGAGGAGAGACGGCCCTCTCCTATGCAGGATAATTTCTGTTCATTATAGTCTGTAATATTGCTTCCAATCGCCAAAAAATCTTATTTTAGTATTAGCCAGATTTTTGAAAAAGGGGAAAAACCCCCAAAAAAGTCAAGCAATTTTAATAAAAATCACACCATTAAATTCAGCATATTAGAAAACCCTACTATAGAGGTATTAATATTATATCTACAAAAATGTGAAATTTTGCATTTAGCCTTGTTGATTCAGATTTTGTTTAATAAGATTATCTACAGTTAGATGTAATTTCGCATCAGCTAATATTGAGGAGAATCCATGGATTGTTGTGAAGGAGGGAAGGGGTACCTAATATTTCGAAAAACCGTATTTTTACACAAAAATTTTCTAACTTTCTATGAACATTTAGTCAAATTGATGGTCTGGGGAGGGGGGAAGAAAAAATAATTTCTAACCTCCCTTCATTTGGGTTAAGCCTGAAAATAGATGCTGCTAGATGATAGCTCCTTTCTTATTGCAGAAAATCTTTTTGTTTTTAGCGTAAGATATTAAATCCCAAGTTCTACATCACACCTTTGTTAGGTCACGGCATAATTTGAAAAACAATAAGAAATTAAAAAAAAAATTCCTTTTTTTCAAATGGAAGCAAGGAACGACATCGAAATCTAAAACTGACTGAAATTATTCCTGAATCCGTGTATGTATGAACCGGGGGTTCATGTATGAACCCCATTTAGCTCGTTACGCTAAAGTATTACCTTTTGTCTCACTTTTTAAAGTGCCACAGCTTAAATACAAGAGCCGTTGAACGGGAATGAAAATTATTTTTAAGGCACTATTAAACTTTAGTGCTGTAATTGGGGTATGGAGGCTGGGGCAGCCCCTTCCCCTCATTTTCGGAATACCTTCTGTTCATTAAAGTTTCAATGCTGCTGCTTACCTTCAGCTGATCTTTTTTAAATGAAAGTACTGAAACCAATTTGAAACGTGTTTGCCTAAAAACAACTTCTCAAAAAGACAATTAAAAAAAGTAAACAAACAAACTGTAATAGGCAAGTAAAGATTCACAAGATTGCAATTCCTCCGTATATAGGAGTTGGCTAATGCCTTTATTAACTCTTTCCCTCTATGTGTATTAGAACACATATAACCCTTTACTCACTTTATTACTGATAATGCTAATGTAACTACAACTGCGGCGACTACTTATGACCACTATTACACCAAAGCCAAGCTCTCACAGCCCCAGTGCCAAGGGATGTAAGTTAGGTGTTTGCCCATTGTTTACATATAGGATTTATCATTGAAAAAAGCGAGGGGGCGTTTGATCCTGAACGAGCCAGAAAAAGCTAAGGCTGTTAAGGTGAAATTCTATTTGTTTGGGGTTTCCTTTATTCTATGATAGTAGATTCTGGTCGTTCTGTTGATAAAAGAGCGTTAGCAAAGGTCTTATTCTTATATGGTATACAAGACAAATACACTAAAGTGATTTGTGTTATGTACGAGAATAATACTGCTGCGCTTAAGATAGGAAGTGAGGTTAGCAACTGGTTTTGTATTAAATCAGGAGTTAAGCAGGGTTGTGTTCTATCCCCCTTTATATGGATCATTTTGATGGTCTTCGTCTTAAGGAGCACAGGAAAGGCCATTGGAGACCGTGGAATCAAATGGGGAGGAAGAACGCTCCTGGACTTAGATTATGCTGATGATTTAAGCATATTAGATCAGAGTATGAGCAAAATGAATGGATTGTTATGAGAATGAGGTTTTACGAGTTCAGGGTGCTAGAATAGGTTTGAAAATTAATATTAAGAAGACTAAGTCATTAAGGCTAGGAATAAGTGAAGATGAAAAGGTGACGTTGGGTAACGGAAAGATTGATCAGGTGGGCAGCTTCCCTTACCTTGGTAGTATTATTAGTAAAGACAGTGGGAGCAGTGAAGATGTTAAAAGTAGAATAGCTAAGGCGGAGGGTTTTTGTTCACAGTTAAAAAAAAGTTGGGAAGAATAGGAAGATAAGTCTGCAAACCAAGATTAGAATATTGGAAGCTATAGTGATGACAATGTTCAAATGTGGCTCTGAGGCATGGGCGCTCCGAAAGTGGACGAAATTTACTAGATGTGTTCCAAAGAAATTGTGCACGGATTGTTCTGTGTACCTGGCTGACTGATCGTATTTCAAACAGTAGGTTGTACGAAAAATGTAATTCAATCTAGCTTTCTAGGGCTATATTGAAAGAAAGGTTGAGATTGCTAGGCTACGTCCTGCGGATGAAGGATGACAGATTGCCGAAGATTGTCCTTTTTGGCCAACCGTCTAGGACTACACGGAAAGCAGGTCGTCCTCGTCTGATTTGGGAGAATAAGTAAAATAATATAGACCCTATTGGGAAGATCATAAATAAATATTTAAATAAAATGGAAACTTCCTGGGAGGGTGTAAAGAGGGAGGCTTGGTACTACAGTGAGTTATTAGTAGTAGTAGTAGTAGTAGTACTAAGCAAGCGAAAATTGTGTATGTATGTATGTTCTCGAAAATGACTCCATATCTTTTCGGGAAAACTGATATAATAGTATATTTTTGCATTAAAAAATAATCTAGATAGGTCGGAAGTCTCAAAAAAATTCGTTAAGAGACTTAATTTTGGTTTTGCAAAAGACGTCATGTACTATGTTAGTTCATCATATAGTCGTTTCTCATGATATCATATAAGCATTTTATAATATGATTTCATACATAGCATAAATGAGATTGTTGAGTTTCCAAAGCATCAATTATTTATACTATCTTTATAAGTGATCAACGTGGTATATTTTTCTCGAAAATGGGTTCCTGTTTTTGCCGGGAAATTGATATTTGAGATATTCTCGCATAAAAAAAAGATCTAAATAGGTCAGAATTCTGAGAAAATTCGTTAAGCGCCTCAATTTTGGTTTTTCCAAATGACGTCTATGTGCTATGTTAGTAAATTATAAGCATTTCTTATATGATTTTATGCATGGCATAAATAAGATTGTTGAATTGTAACGCACCAAATATTTACATATGAGAAAATTGGTATTTTGGGATATTCTCGAATAATATTCGAAATATATATTCTCGAATAAAAAGACGATCTAGATACATCAGAAGTCTGTGAAAAAATTTGTTAAGAGTCTTGATTTTGGTTTTTGCAAATGATGTCATTTACTATGTTAGTACTAAATATAAGCATTTCTTATGACATCCTATGAGCATTTTTTTTTATGTGATGCCATGCATAGCATAAATAAGATTGCTGAGTTTTCAACGCATCAACTATTTATAGAACATAATTTCTGTTGGAAGGCCTAAAAACAAAAATTTGCAGTTATTACTATAAATGCTGATTCTTTGGGACCAACACCTGAACTATCAAGCGTAAGAAGATGTGAAAATCGAAAACCCTGACTCTCAATTGTGACAACACTGATACGGGCAGCTAAAGCAAAGGCCATTGCTAAATTATCTGAAGTAATCAAAATCCGAAAACGTGTCAGAAATGAACATGAAGAGCAAAGAAACTCGCAGTTAGAAGACCTGTGACACCGAGCACGTGAGCTGTTAAAATGAAAAGGAAGAGGAAATACACTCGGTTAAAAGACACACGACATCTAACATGTGAGCGAGTCAATGAAAAATCAACCTGGACAGCTAGAATCAAAACGTCTAAGAATTGAAAATGATAGTGACGATGATTAGGTTTGGAATTTTAACATGGATGAGGTCATCAATGCCTACCTTACCTTTGTTAAAAAACAAAGGTTCAGCGATATATATTTCACAATGACCAAAGAAAACCCGAGGTAAGACGAGCTAAACATATTGAAAATTATAGCGATGATTCTTAGGTTTTGGATTTTCACATAGATAACGTCATCAATACCTGCCATACCTTTGAAAATCATAAACCTGGAATAGATAAACCGTTGGAAGAAAAAGAAGTTTCTGCCCCACCGCCTGAACAATTAAAAGAAACAAATATGTCTTTAATAATGAAAAAAGGCAAGCCTTTTGTCATTGAGGCCATTTTGTCATCACCATCTGAGGAATTAAAAGAAACAAAGGTTCGGCGATATATCTTTCAAAATGACAAAAGACAAGCCGAGGCAAAAGAAGTCTTTTTAGCACCACATGAACCCTAGCAGGAAACGAAGATTCGGCGATAAATCTTTCATTATGACAAATAAAAGCCGAGGTAACGTTAAATGTCCAATCAAAAACATGTTTTTACAAAGGCAGTGCTTCTAATTTGGGGTCAGTTTGGACATCGTGACTTCAAGAAAAGGCTCAAATTGTCTGTGTTTAGAAGACAAGCGATAGTGGGAATCAATATATATATAATTTAGCTGCGAGCCGAGGGCCTGGACCAAGCGGTAAAGCCACGAGGCTCCTGGTACTATCAATATATGTATGCTAAACTGAAAATCCACAGTCGTTTTTCGGTGAAGTGCAAATTATATTCTGGTCTTGTGAAGGTCTTCTGGTCTTGTGGGGGCTATCAAAGACATAATTTTCAGACCTTTCAACTGCAATGAACAAAATAGCTAACTAAAAATTTTGATTAGATACGTTTTGGGAAGTGATGGGCATGGGGTGGGGATTGTTGTCCTCCAATCACTTAACTAATAAAACAGGGCAATAGCCTTTTCAGTTTCCCATAAAATTGGTCCCTTTCCAAGTTTCTATGAAAGCAAATGATCATCTCCAAATGTCCATCACAGGTATATTGGAAAAATGCGAGGTTTGGGGGTATCCACCCTCCGATCAGTTTGACTAATAAAAGGACCCTAGCCCTTTCAATTTCCAATCGAATAAGCTCTTTTCGAAGTTTTTACGACAATGAATGGCCACCTCAAAATTTTTATCAGAAATATTTCGTAAAAATACGAGAAATGAGTGTGTGTGTAGGGGGGGAGTATCTGCCCTCTGACCCCTCTGAATTTCAAAAAGGGCACTATCAATTCAATGAACCCCTCGGAAGCTTTTACGATCACCCTTTCTATATATGTTTAAAAAAACAAGTTTTTTTAAATGAAAGTAAGGAGCAGTATTAAAACTTAAAACGAACAGAAATTACTCCGTGTATGAAAGGGGCTTTTCCTCCTCAACGCCCTGCTCTTTACGCTAAAGTTCGACTCTTTCTCTTAACTCTAATTTAAAATAGTAAGCAACTTTAGCTTAAAGAGCGGGGCGTTGAGGAGCAATAGCCCCTTTCATATACGGAATAATTTCTGTTCGTTTCAAGTTTTAATATTGCTACTTACTTTCATTTAAAAAAAATTGTTTTTTTATTTAATTTCTGGACGTTTTTGAATTAATGCATGTTTTGATCTTGGCTCTACGCACATAAATAATTAAAACGGAATTTGCATATTAATAAATTGCAATTAATCGGAAGATTTTGAGAAAAAAGGAGCGAGGGAGGAGGCCTAGTTGCCCTCCAATTTTTTGATTACTTAAAAAAGCAACTAGAGCTTTTAATTTTTTCACAAACGTTTTCATTGGTAAAAAATGTACGTAACTTACGAATTAATTTACGTAACGTACTTCTATATTCGTATTTTTTTTATTGCGTATATGAGGGAGTTCAACCCTCGTCGATATCTCGCTCTTTACACTAAAGCTTAAATTTTGTCCCGATTCCTTAAGAATGACCTCTGAATTACAAAGGCCGTTTAATAAATAGTTGAAAATTACTAAGAATACTTTAGCGTATAGAGTGAGGTATAACAAGGAGGTAAACCCCTCATATGCGTAATAATTTTTGTTCGTTTTAAGTTTTAATGCTGATCTTTACTTTCAGTAAAAAAAATTTCGTATTTATTTTTTCATTGTTTTTTCAAATAGTGCTAGAAAATCCAGCGCCCCCTTCATTGAAATTCTCTTCCCCCATGAGAAATTTCTCCATGGAAATATCCTCCAACGTAACCTCCCCTCAACTCTCCCCCTAAACCAAAAGAAACCCTGAAAACGCGTGTACACTTCCCAGTAACCATTACTATATGTAAACACAGGTCAAAGTTTGTAACTTGCAGCCCCTCCCACGGGGACTGCGGGGGAGTAAGTCGTCCCTAAAGACATAGTTATTAGGTTTTTCGACTATGGTGAATAAAATGGCTATCTCAGAATTTTGATCCGGTGACTTCTGGGAAAAATGAGCGTGGGAGGGGGCCTAGGTGCCCTCCAATTTTTTGGTCACTTAAAAAGGGCACTAAAACTTTTAATTTCCGTTAGAATGAGCCCTCTCGCGACACTCTAGAACCACTTAGTCGATACGATCACCCCTAGGGGAAAAAAACCCCAAAAACAAATAAACACGCATCCGTGATCTGTCTTCTGGCAAAAAATGCGAAATTCCACATTTTTGTAGATAGGAGCTTGAAACTTCTGCAATGAGGTTCTCTGATACGCTGAATCTGATGGTGGGATTTTCGTTAATGTTGTATAACTTTTAGGGGGTGTTTCCCCCTATTTTGTAAAATGAGGCAAATTTTCTCAGGCTTGTAACTTTTGATGGGTATAACTGATCTTGATGAAACTTATATATTTAAAATCAGCATTTACATGTAATTCTCGAAATTCAATTCTTTAGAGTTTCGGTTGCTTTTGAGCCGGGTCGCTCCTTACTACAGTTCGTTACCACGAACTGTTTGACAAAATAGCTATCTCAAAATTTTTATTGATGTGTTTGGGGAAATAGTGGGTTTTGGAGGGGGTTTGGTTACCCTCTAACCACTTTTGACTATTAAAAAGGGTACTAGCCCTTTTAATTTACAGTCGAATGAGCCCTTTTTGAAGTTTCTGCGACAATAAATGGCTACCACAAATTTTATATCAGATGCATTTCGTGAAAATACGAGGTTTGTGTGTATAGAGGTGGGGTATCTACCCTCCAGTCTCTCTGAATCTAAAAAAGGGCTGGGATAAGCTGCCCTCCAATCACTTTCAACTATTGAGAAGGGCACTAGTCCTTTCAATTTCCAATCGAATGAGCCTTGTTTGAAGTTACTACGACAACTCACAAAATAATGGTACATCATGCCCAAATCTCTCTTTACTTAGGCGGTGCTATTGTACTTTCTATGAACATACAGGTCTACAATATCATTATATAGAAAACAAGTTTGCTGTAGTCTTGCGTAAGACCTAGGTGCACGTATTAACCTCTTGAGGGACTAGTAGCTCTAATAGTATAACCCCTGTGTGTGTCATGGAAGGAATAGGGATGTCACAACGAAAGTCTAACATAGGGGCTGTGGGTTGATATCAATTCCGAAGGCAAACTTAATAGATGTTTCAATTTTCTTTTTTTTTTTTTACAAAACCGACATCTCAAAATTTGATTTGATATCATAGAGGTTAGAGGAGGGTCAAATAGCAGAGAATGAACTGAGAGGGAGGCTGATTGTCCTCCAGTAGCATCTTGTCTTTAGAAGGACAAAAAAAAACTTTTAACCGTCAATCGAATGGTCCCCCTCCTAAGTTCTTAAAAATACTCCTTCCATTTGAAGTGGGCAGAATATAAATTTTCAGTACTTTTCTGGCCCTTTTTCTGGGGGCTGTGAAGGATAACAATATTTATTTTGTTTTCCTTCTACATTGGGGTCCCTTTAGCTTAAGGCGTAAAATTAGCTTCAGGCCAATCAGAAAATATGGCGTTTTCTTATGTTAAAGGAAGGACCAGTTTCAAAGGAACTATTCCCTTGTTTCACACAAGTTTCACGCTACTGGATCCCAAAATCAAACATGTCCTCCTTTTTTCCAATGTAATATATATCTGTAAGAATTTGACAGGAACCATAGTATATGGTCCTTATCCCAGGGGCTGTGGAGGTTATACCGTCCTTAAATACAAATTTAGTGATATTTCCAACTATGTCGCACAGCAGGCATAAAAAACGAAACATATCCTCTATTGTTGAAATCAGGGCAAAATTGTTCCCTCTGCTCCTCCTTCAACTGATTTGAAGTCATATAGAACACCTTTCTCCCAGCCCCCTCCTGACCCACAAAAAAACTGTCCCTAAAAGTGTCGAATCAATCAACCATCTAAGGACAAATTACCAGAATTATGACTTTGATACTTGCTTATGGAGAGGACCCCACCCCCTCCTTCAATTCGGTCATCGATCCATCTGCATGCGTAAAACTGTCTAATATTGGGTTTCTCTCCATAAAACATAGCTTTTACTGAAAACAGAAACAATGTCAATATTTAAATTTTTTACTGGCACAAGAAAATGTCTAGCGTCGGCCACTAGCCCTAGACACCAAGGTTGAGTCAGATACTCACTATCAGAGCTAACCGGGCTTGCTATTGGTATAAACTTTTGGTGTTTTAATATAGAGAAATAAATAGATTTCCTAGAAAAAAGTTAATTTCTCGAGTTATGAACATTTGCCAATTACATGAATTAAGATTTTTTTTTTCTTTTCACTCTGGATTGATTTCCTTGGGGAAAAAAGTGAATTTGCCAGAAGTAAGTGAGATGTTTCTACATTCAAATTTCAAAACATTGGTTAGTCTACTTTCTTTATCCAACTTTCTATAGTTTTGAAAAGCGACTCGAAAATTTTAAATTTTCCAAATAAATTTGTACCAGCTTTAGGCACTAGAAAGACATGAAAAATTACAATTTCGAATTTGGAGTTATGCTATAGAATTGCTATGGCACTAACGGGGGTTTTAGAATAAAAAATAGTGAAGTTGAAAGGATCAGACAACGGTTATTTTTGACAAGTAAATACGTATTTCAAAAATATCACGAAGGCCATAGTCCCTAACAAAAGTCTGAGGGACTAAAGGCTGAATTAAATTCTTTGTTAGACAACTTTTTCCTTTCTCAAGGATTGTCAAATTAAAAAAAATTCTGGTGAAAAATACGGCAGTCTGAAGCCAGAGTTGGTCGTTAATTTAATTCTAAAGAAATTCCGCGTCAAGTTTTGAGAACGGGGGTGTAATTTAGTGTTGAGAGAACACTTATTGTAAATGGCACCGGCTGTGGAATTGATGGCTTGGCAATGATCCGGGAGACTTGAAAGCTTCCTTTCGTTACGTAAATGGGTCAGAGGTGTTCGAGACCATTATAACACTAAAGCCCTATACTTCTATTATTTTTTCATAAACCTCTATGTTTTTCTAGTACTTCGTCTGCCTGTGCATCTTTCTGAATCTGGACTTGTCCACCAAAAAAAAAATTATTACGGCATTTGGAAAATACTGAGCATTTTGGATACTTCATACTTTGTTTCGGAATTCTAACGACTTTTGACTATCAGCCCTGGACACTATATCACTCGAGAACTTTTAATCCTAACAAATTGTCATTTTTATTTCTTGGGAGGAGGCCAACTAAAGTTTAAAGAAAAAACTCATTTAGAAGAACGAGATTTGATAGAATGAAATTGGGGAGTTGAAGTTAGGGGCTCAAGGTTACAACAGCATTGGCAATATGGCATACAATTTTTTGATGTTTAGGCCAATGTTTTTTGTGGCAAATCAACTTGTTGCCTTCAATCTTCTAAATCTTTGCTTTCACCTCAGGCATCGGATTTTTATTTTAAATAGTCAGGAGGGGTCAAGAATCCCCAAAAATGGAAACTGTATGGCAAAATTATGGAGAAATATGGTAAAATTATAAAATGTGGACAAATTTAGCATCTTCCCACGTTTTATAGGTAAAAGCATGGTTACACCCATAAATAACTCGCATAGTTTTGATAGACAAGCTGCAATGTTTAAGTTTCTGCATACTGAAGAACCTTCGTATTTGCATGCAATTCCGGTCTATTGTATTTAGTAGACATGTTATTTAGTAGGCATGTCAGTGGGCTGTTAGGATAATTATAAATATGGGTGTTATTTACGTAGGTATTTCATGATGAATACAATTAGATCAAAATCAGTGGATAATTTACCACCAATGTTTATTGTCACTCTTGGACAAATTAAAATAGAAGCAATGTGTTTATACATAATTATGTGCTAGCCAAACTTTGTATCTGTTATTTCAGAGTATTTAAAACTGATAAAGATAATCATGCTACTCGTCTTTCAAAATTGATAGATCAAGACAGAGGAAATCTAAAATTAAATCAAATTTTATTTCAATTCAAATAATAACTCTATTTCAGTGACTTGTTCAGGATATATAATTGGTTCAAAACCGGAATTATGCAATTAAAATGCACGTCTGCAGCGATTCTGCAGCAACGTAAAACAACGACCCCTCCTCCCACTGGAATATCTGGTTTCGCTGCGATCTCCTCCGGTTGGATTTTTACTTTCATAGTTATTTGCTCTTTTTTTTTCTTAAAATATCTTGAAATATCTTTTTGCACCTAGTCTGCAAGAGAAATCCCTATAATACTTTTTTTTTTATCTTTACCAAATTATAAAGTCAGAATATGGTCATTTGTCAATAATAATAATAACAGAGATACATTCTTACTCCCTCCCCCTAAAACAGGATATAAGTTGCAGAATATCATTGTATTTCCGAAAATTTGAAATAAAATTTTCCATTAAATGCAAAGAACAAAATTGACACTTAAAAAAAGGAACCATACTAGGAATTGAAAACATAGAGTGATGATAGAGTGAGCAAAAAATTGCGAGCAACCGTGAAGCTAAACTTAACATGAACAGAAATTATCACTATTTAGTATTATGTTGTCACTACTTAAAAAAAAACAGTTTGTGGTAACAATTTGTAAGTAAGGGGTCAATAGTAAACAAAACTCTAAAAAAGGAAGTAGGTGCTCGGTTAAGATCGAGAGCGGACTCATTCGCGTTGAATTAAAAGCTATAGAGCCCTTTCAGAGTATTGTAAAGATTGTATCTCGGGAAAGTGAAGTTTTGTGCTATTTTTGCGGGACCAAACTACGGTTTTACCCCATGGAGGATCAAATTGTTATTTATTGAAAATTGTGAGATAGAATTAAATACGATCGATTTAAAAGTATCAAGAAACTGTATATTAAGCTTCCTGGTTGCGGAGGGAGTGATGCTGTACGGTTGTGCAGTCGTTCTCAAATTGTTACAAAGTCAATAAACGTAAACGTACTTCAGACTGGAAAACCTTCTGAAATTCAGAAAAGACAGGTGAATACAGATTATAAAATTCTGGCTAAGCTTATTGCGTTATCCAGAACACAGACTAGCTAGAGTTGCGTATGACGAAATGCTAAGCCAGAATAAAAAATCTTAGAAAACTATAGATGAAAGCAGTTTTTCTTATATATATGAAATAATTGGCAAGGCCAAAAAAAAAGTGAAGATATTTTTCTAACAGATTTTTATGACTAGAGTAGAAGACCAAAAGATACAACATTGGAGGACTGGCACAAGTGCGACTAATTTATTTTTCTATAAAAATGTTAAAGAGAGTTTTGGTGAAGAGTTATTGCTCCGAATTAAAATTAAATATGTCAGAATTCGGATTCAAATGTGAGCTAATTGTCTACCAAGGAGGAGTTCCCGGAGTATGATGCTTTGTGAAAAAAAAAGGCAAGTAAAATTAGTTTTATGTCGATCTCAAATTTCTCACCTTGGATGCCTTCTTCAGCTTTCTCTACAGTTTGGAAAAAAAAGTGCCAAAAACCTGTAGTTAATTCTTTTTTTTAACTTGTCTAATTTTTATCTAGCTTGACTATAAACTACATTTATCCTTTCGTTTATGATCCCAAATATTTTCGCACAGTCACAAAAATATTACATTGACAAAACCATGGGCTTGACCCAAAGCCATATCCACGATTTTTTTTCGGGGGTGTTTTACGCAAGGATTTTTTTTCGGGAGGGGGGGTCATACAAAACTCAAAAATGTATGAAAATTTTGTTCATGTCCATTTTTGTTATGTTTTACGAGTCAATATTCGAGGCGGGGTCAAACCCCTTACCGCCCTGGTTGCGGCCCTGGCTTGATCTTCAGAACCATATCGTCAAATTTTTTATGCTAAATGAGATTATTATAGTGAAAAAGTCATTTAGGAGGGTATGGTGAGGTGAATATCTAGTTTTAAACAGTAAATCATATATTTTGATGAAAAAAGTCAAATCTGCCCGTTATTTTGAATATTTTTTAAACATTGACATCTAAGTATAATACGATTATACACAAAGGGCGTTATATCAACTTCCATATTTACTACAGAATGGTATAAAAAAGGATATAGCTTTCACAAATAAACCTTGAATTATGGCACGTTGTGATGAATAACAGCTTTTGAACACGGAGCAACTGTCAACCAAATGCACATGTGCGAAATATAAAGTCACTGATCTTGTCAATGTGAATATGACAGTTTATAAAAGTTATCTTCATTTTGTCCTCGACAGAGGGTCTGTCACATTTTAGCCATTTACTTCATAATGAGTTATAAAAAGCAAAGGCTATAATTACTTTCAACCGAAACCCACAAACTTGCAATCAGGCCATGTCTATAATACCTTTAACTACTATATCAAGTTTCAAAACAGTTTTGGAAGATGGATAGGTAAGTTTGTTATTTTTTTAAATTATGTTCGCATCATTTGTCTCTATTTATTGAGATATGGCTTGTCTAATAAAATGGATGTAAAGAAAAATATGAACATTATATTTGATTTGCAAAAGAGTGTGTTGATCAAGAGGCACAAAAAGGAAAAAACGTAGGCCTATACTCTTTGTGAGAACAAGTTAAATTGTTTGTCGCCCTTTTGCGTGTATCTTGTTATATTGTTGCTCCGAAGATATTTTCTACATAATCTTTTTTTTCTAATTTATCTACAATGATTGGTACTAACGTAAATAGCGACGAAGACCACACTGCCTTTCCATAACAAACAAATACAACGTACAGACAATAGGGAAAATTTTTTAAGACAATGGAAATTATTTATGTTTTTATTATTATTTATTATTTTATAATTATTTATTATTATTTATAGTTTTAATTCTCACAATTTGATGTAGGTTCTTTTATATATATATATATATATATATATATATATATATATATATATATATATATATATATATATATATATATATATATATATATATATATATATATATATATATATATATATATAGTTTCTCTCTTATTCTTGTATTGTGCTGAAGACGGCCCTTGGACATAGGGCCGAAATATCTACATAAATAATTTCCATTGTCTTAAAAAATTTTCCCTATTGTCTCTACGTTGTATTTGTTTGGTACTAACGTCGTCGCAACTGACGTCTCTCTATAGTTTTTACAACGTCATTTATAGTTGTAACCTATGATTGTACCGAAATACATTATCTGTTTTGTCAAAATCGTTTGATCTTGTCTTAATATCATGCTTTGGGACTTATAAAAGGCACTAGATATAAGAATATTCTTTAAAATTAGTCTATGTTGCTCCAGTGCTCCGCTAGCAATGGGGAAAAAACGGAAAAAAGAGAACGCATCAGTACCTCTAAAGCAAAAAATCTTTCGATTCGATACCATTTCCTAGGAATTTCCAACTGTTTTTTTTTTTAAGTCTCAATGTAACATTTTGAGTCCAAATACAATATTTGTTCTCCTTTTATTAATAAAAGAAGGAGCAGCTTTTTCTGAAAGTTTCAACTGGATCCCCCAACAGTTAAGACAAAAAATATAAAGAAACAGAATACATTTACCAAACTAAAAGCGAAATTTCACACCTTTCAACAAATTTTACTAACGTTGAACAATCTCTGTAATGAGATATACTCATTTGCCTTCTAAAAGAAAAAAGAAGGTATGTCTCTTTTCAGCACTAGAACACCAACTGTTGAACTGACTTGTAAAAGTAATAAGGAGAATAATGAAAGAAAGGTTGAAGTGGCTAGACCACGCTCTGCGGATAAACGATGACAGATTGCTGAAGATTGTCCTTTTGGGTCGACCGTCTGGGGATACACGGAAAGCAGATCGTCTTTGTCTGGGGTGGGAGGATGTCATTAATAAAGATTTAAAGGCAATGGAAGCCTGAAAGATTGTAAAGAGTGATGCCTTGAATATATTAGGTTGGAGGAGGAGCGTGCGTAGCTGTGTTGGCCTCAGGCAGCTTGGTGCTGCAGTGAGTTATTATTATTAGTAGTAGTAGTAACGAAGCTACCACCGCCGTTTAAAAGATTAACGATTGCCTGAATGTTATGAGTGCTTACGAATTAATAATATATTTCCTTTTTTATATATTTATTTCCAATTTTATATGAATAATAATTCTCCTTCCTATAAACTTGAAACTCCATAGTAAAACTGTTACTAAAATAACTATTTCTCAAAACCACTGCTGATGAAAATTTTGACTAAATATGCAAGATTTGTCCAGACTCTAATTTATAATACAATTTTAATTCTTAGGCTGAAAAACTGGAGAAAATCATTTCAGATATTTATATTAATAATCGATGCTTAAACTAAAACAAACAGACATAATTTCCAAAATTTTCCCGAAAAGATTTTTTTTTTTTCAAAGAACAAGAGCTAAGAGCTCGTATGGCACTTGTGACGAGGCTGGAAGAGCCAAGAGCTCATATGGTATGAGCTCTAGAAAAATTCTATCAATCAATAGATTGATTTAAAAGGAAAATCTGAGGCTTAATGCCGGTTGGGATTTAAAATAAGAGCTCTGAGTCACTAGGTTCTTCTAACTATCAAAATTCTCCACTCTAAGCGTTTTCCAAGATTTCCATTTTCCCCCTCCAACTCCCCCCCCCCAATGTCAACAGATCTGGTCTGGATTTTAAATAAAAGTTCTGAGACATGAGTTCCTTCTAAATATCATATTTCATTATAATCCGGTCACTTGTTCTTAAGTGAAAAACACCTAAATTTTTCTAATTTTTCCAAATTAACACCCCCCAGCTCCTCCAAAGAGCACAGATCCGTAACAATTATGTCAATCACGTATCTTTAGTTTGTGCTTATTTTTCCCATAAAGTTTCATCCTGATCTCTCCACTCTAAGCGTTTTTCAAGATTTCCGTTCCCCCTCCAGCCCCCTATGGCCCCGGATCCGATTCGAATTCATGGAGCATCTGAGACATAAGATCCTTCGATACATTAAGTTTCATTAAGATCCGATCACCTATTCGTAAAATAGATACCTCAATTTTATGTTTTCCAAGAATTCTGGTTTCTCCCTCCAGCTTGCCCCAATGTCACCGGATCTGGTCGGGATTTAAAGTAAGATCCTTAAAGAACTAGATCCTACTAAATATCAAATTTCATTAAGATATGATCACCCGTTCGTAAGTTACAAACACCTCATTTTTTCTAATTTTTCCGAATTACTCCCCCCTTAACTCCACCAAAGAGAGTGGATCTGGTCCGGTTATGTCAGTCACGTATCTTGGACTTTTTTTCTTCCCACCAACTTTCATCCTCATCTCTCCGCTTTAAGTGTTTTCCAAGATTTCCGGTCCCCCCCCAGCTCACCCCCACCCCAATGACGCTGGATCCAGTCGGGTTGGAAAATAAGAGATCTGATTTACGAGGTCCTTCTAAATATGAAATTTCATTAAGATCCGATCACTCCTTCGTAAGTTAAAAATACCTCATTTTTTCTAATTTCTCAGGATTAACCCACTCCCCAACTCCCTAAAATAGAGTGGATCCGTTTCGGTTATGTGAATCACGTATCTAGGACTTCTGCTTATTTTTCCCACCAATTTTCATCCCGATCCCTCCACTCAAACCGTTTTTTAAGATTTTAGGTCCTCCCCCAATGTCACCAGATCTCGTCGGGATTTAAAATAAGAGTTTTGAGACACAATATCATTCCAAATATCACATTCTATTAAGATCTGATATCCCGTTCGTAAGATAAAAATACCTGATTTTTTCTATTTTTTCCGATTTAACCGTCCCCCAACTCCTCCTCTCCAGATGGTCTAATGGGGGAAATGACAATCTTTCATTTAATATGGTCTGGTTCCTGATACGCCGGCCAAATTTTGTCGTCCTAGCTTACCTGCAAGTGCCTAAACTAGCAAAACTGGGACCGACAGACCAACCGACAGAATTTGCGATCGCTATGTGTCACTTGGTAGATACCAAATACCATAACAACCATGAATCATGTTTAAAAGGTAAGGCAAGCGGAAATAAAGTAATACAATAATTATATCTTTAAAAAAGTATCAATTGTGGTAAATAATTTGATGAAACCCAAGATGATTATGGATTATATTATGACAATGAGTTATTTTATGACTTGATTTTATTAGAATTAAATAAAAAAACAAGTTTTTTAACGGAAAGTAAGGAGCGGCATTAAAACTTAAAACGAACATAAATTACTTCGCATATGAAAAAACGCTGCTTCCTCATCAACGCCCCGCTCTTTACGCTAAAGTTTGACTCTTTCTCTTAACTCTAATTTTTAAAACAGTAAACAAGAGCTAAGAGCTCATATGTCACTTGTGACGAGGCAAGAAGAGCTATGAGCCAAGAGCTCATATGGTATGAGCACTGACAAAATTCTAAGAATCAATAGATTGATTTAAAAGGAAAATCACAGGCTTAATGCTGGTCATATAAAATAAGACCTCTGAATCACGATTTCCATCTAAACATCAAAATTCATTAAGATTCGATCACCCACTCGTAAGTTATAAATACCTCATTTTTTTCTAATTTTTTCTCTCCCTTTAGCCCCCCAGATGGTCAAATCTTGGAAAACGATTTTATCAAGTCAATTTGTGCAGCTCCCTGACATACCTACCAATTTTCATCGTCCTAGCACGTCCAGAAGCACCAAACTCGCCATATCACTGAACCCCTCCCCCCAACTCCCCCAAAGAGAGCGAATCCAGTACGGTTACGTCAATAATGTATCAAAGACATTTGCTTATTCTATCCACCGAGCTTCTTCCCGATTCCTTCACTCCAAGTGTTTTCCGAGATTTCCCCCTCCAACTCGCCCTAATGTCAAAAGATCTGGTCGGAATTTGAAATAAGAGCTCTGAGACATGAATTCCTTCTAAATATAAAATTTCATTCAGATCCGATCACTTATTCGTAAGATAAAAATACCCAAATTTTCCGGTTTTCCAAGAATTTCGGTTTGCCCCTCCAACTCCCCCCGATATCACAGGATCTGGTCATAATTTAAAATTAGAGCTTTAAAGCACAAGATCCTTCTAAATATCAACTTTCATTAAGATCTGGCCACCCTTTCGTAAGTTACAAATACCTCATTTTTCCAAATTACCCCCCCCCCCCCCAACTCCACCAAAGAGAGCAGATCCGGTCCAGATATGTAAGTCACGTATCTTAGACAGGTTTTTATGCTTCCCATCCAGTTTCATCCTGATCTCTCCGCCTTAAGTATTTTCTAAGATTTCCGGTCCCAATATATTCCCCCAACTGCCCCCCCCCCCAATGACGCTGGATCCGATTGAGATTTAAAATAAGAGATCTGAGTTACGAGGTCCTTCTAAATATGAAGTTCTAAATATGAAGACACTATATCCTTCTAAATATCAAATTTCATTGAGATCCGATCACCCGTTCGTAAGTTAAATATACCTCATTTTTTCTAATTTTTCAGAATTAACCACCCCCTCCCTCCCTACTACCCCAAAGAGAGCGGATCCGTTCCAGTTATGTCAATCATGTATCAAGGACTTGTGCTTATTTTTCCCACCAAGTTTCATCCCGATCCCTCCACAGTGTTTTCCAAGATTTTAGGTTTCTTTTTCCCAACTCCCCCCCCCCAATGTCACCAGATCCGGTCGGGATTTAAAATAACAGCTCTGAGACACGATATTCTTCCAAATATCAAATTTCATTAAGATTTGATGGACCGTTCGTAAGTTAAAATTTTTCTATTTTTTCCCAGTTAACGGGCCCCCCACTACCCCCACAGATGATTAAATCGGGAAAACGACTACTTCTAATTTAATCTGGTCTGGTCCCTGATACGCCTGCCAAATTTTATTGTCCTAGCTTATCTGGAAGTGCCTAAAGTAGCAAAACCGAGACCGACAGACCGACAGTATTTGCGATTGCTATATGTCACTTGGTTAATACCAAATACCATAAAAACTTTAGCGTAAAGAGCGGGGCGTTGATGAGGAAGCAGCCTCTTTCATATACGAAGTAATTTCTGTTCGTTTTAAGTTTTAATACCGCTCCTCACTTTCCGTTAAAAAAAATCGGGTTTTTTTTTATTTAATTTTTGAACTTTTTTAAATCAATGCATGTTTTGATTTTGGCTCTCCGCAGACGAATAATTAAAACGAAATTTGCATATTTATTTTTTTGGCTAAATGACCTTCTCATAGTTATGATCGAATGATTATGAGAAAAAAAAGTAGCGGGTGAGGAGACTTAGTTGCTCTCCGATTTTTTGCTTACTTAAAAAGGCAACAAAAACTTCTAATTTTTTACGAATGTTTTTGTTAGTAAAAGTTATACGTAGCTTAAAAATTAGCTTATGTAACGAACTTTTGTATCCTCATGTTTTATTACGTATATGAGGGGGTTCACCCCCTCGTCAGTACCTCGCTCTTTACATTAAACCTGAAATTTTGTCCCAATTTCTTAAGAATGACCCCTGAATCACAAAAGCCGTAGGATAAATAGTTGAAATTACTAAAAATACTTAAGCGTAAAGAGCGGGGTATTAGGAGGAGGTGAGCCTATTCTAAGCGTAACAATTTCTGTTCGTTTTAAGTTTTAATGCTTCTCCTTACTTTCAGTTGAAAAAACTTTTTCATACTTATTTTTTCATTCTTTTTTTAAATAATGCTAGAAAATCCTACGCTCACTTCATGAAAATTTTCTTCCCCCATGACAAATTCCTCCAAGGATAGTTCCCCCAACATATCCCCCTCTTCTCAACCCCCCCCCTTCCCAACCTAAAATTCCCCTGAAAACGTCTGTACACTTCCAAATAATCATTGCTATATGTAAGCACTGGTCAAAGCTTGTAACTTGTAGCCCCACCCACGGGGACCGTGGGGGAGTATGTCGTTCCTAAAGACATAGTTATAAGGTTTTTCGATTACGCTGAATAAAATGGCTATCTCAGAAATTTGATCTGGTGACTTTGGGAAAATAATTAGCGTGGGAGGGGGCCTAGGTGCCCTCCAATTTTTTGGTCACTTAAAAAGGGAACTAGAACTTTTAATTTCCGTTAGAATGAGCCCTCTCGTAAGATTCTAAGACCACTGGGTCGATACGATCACCCCTGGAAAAAAAAAACAAAAAAACAAATGAACACGCATCTGGGATCTGCCTTCGGGCAAAAAAAAATCATAAAATTCCACATTTTTGTAGATAGGAGCTCGAAACTTTCACGACAGGGTTCTCTGATACGTTGAATCTGATGGTGTAGTTTTCGTTACGGTTCTATGACTTTTAGGGGCTGTTTTCTTCTGTTTTCCAAAATAAGGCAAATTTTCTCAGGTTCGTAATTTTTGATGGGTAAGACTAAACTTGATGAAACTTATATATTTAAAATCAGCATTAAAATGTGACTCTTCTGATATAGCTATTGATATAAAAATTCCATTTTTTTTTAGTTTTCGTTACTATTGCGCCGGGTCGCTCCTTACTACAGTTTGTTACCACGAACTGTTTGATTGTGTAGCAGCGCTGCATATATTGCTTATATGCACTTTTGAAAACATGTATGCATGTAGTTTTTCGTTGAATTGAAACTCCCCCAAACTTTCCCTAAAAGTTTCACCTTAATGCCATTAGTGTTATTAGTTACTGTAACTGTGGTGGCAGCATCAATAGTATAGACATAGTACCTTCTGGCTGGTTCAAAATCCGCCATAACTTACCCTTAACGGTGTAACTTCATAATATAAGCCGTTTTTCAGATACTGTTTTGTCATCTTTTTGAAAATCAGCATGCTCATGGTTCGTTTTGATTTATTTTTGATTTTACAACGTCCGCCTAAATTCCTTGAAAGCTTCACCTTAATACTCTTAGCTTGTGTACTAGCAATAGCTATAGTAGCATTAGTAGCAGCATGCGGTTAGCACCTTTGGATCCTTCAACATCCCCTTCAACACACTCTAAGAGTTATAACTTGATTCCGTCAGCCGTTCTAAAGCATTTCTAATACGTTCTCTTCAACATCCCCCCCACAACAAGCCCTGTTAGTTTCAACTTCACACACCAAACTGTTCCTAGGATATGACTAGTGCGCCCTTTTTGCAACTTGCATACAAACTGCCTTTTGTGATTCAGTTCACCTTTCTCCCTTAAAATTCCTTGGAAATTCCACCTTCATACCTTTAGGCATAGTTGTAATAGTAGTCACAGTAGTAGTATTGGTATTACTAGTAGAGGTTCGTTACCACGAACTGTTTGATAATGGAAGTTACACAGTTTTAAACAAAGGTCATTTTCAATGAGCCGCAATTAACACCTTAGGCCTTAGAAGGTTAAAGGTTAGAAGGTTAGAAGGTTTAAGGGGAAGTAGTCCTACTCCTGCTAATGGTAATTTCTGTCTTTTTTAAGTTTTACTTGATTATTCATTTTAGTTTATGTATGTTTTGGATTCACTTATCGCAGAATCTGTTTACTCTTTGTTTGATACGATTTTCATTACTATTTCTGTTTTTTTTTTTGGGTTTCATATATTAATGATGTTAATTTCCATTAGTTTTAAGTTTGAACTATTATTCACTTACTTGATTTTTTTTTTTT